>NW_008669758.1:90572-110240 GCF_000695815.1 Acanthisitta chloris
CCTCATAATAAGTCAATTGATAAGGAGTAAGTAAACTCTCCAAGACTGTTCAGAAGGTTTAGGAAATGTAAGACACCTTCAAAATAACTTAGGAATCCATGTGCTATTGAACTTGCCAGAGATTTAAAATTTAACAACTCAAACTCTGAGAAGCTCTCTCCCTGTAAAGAATAGTGAACGCTGCTTGTTTTGTTGTGCTGCTTGAGGTTTGTAGGAAGACTGGGTCTTCACCACACTTTACACAAGCATCAGGAAATGGCTTTTGATTTGTTAAGTAACTGTCACCTAATTACTGACTAAAAGCTTGCAGCCTCTCTTCAGGACAGCATACTAGAGACAAATACCACAAATGTATGAAAAGACAGGATCTTCACCTTCCAGCCTTGCATAATCTTTTCAATTGAACACAAGTTAAACTCCAGCATATTCATCTCGCAATAATTCTTTCAGCAACAAATAATCAAGACCTGCAATGTTGACTATGACGCTAATATTATGAAAATACAGATGTGAATGACAAGTGCATTAGAAATATACTATGAAATAGAAAACATTGTTATGTAATTCGAAAAACAATACCCTTTCCATATAATTCTCAGACTAACACTTTGATGCTAAAATGATACTTTTGAGTGCAACACAGGAGGTTGGTTGGATACAGAAAACTTACTCATAAATGATGGTCAGGAAGAAAAGAGGTTGGAAAAATTCTAGAGACAGCAGTGACAAAAGGTCCAAACGAGCAAAGATGAACTCTGAAAGTGCAGATTTCATTGTCTTAGTTTTATATGTTTTTGTGCATATTAATACGCAGACGAATATGCATTCAAGAGTGTCTTATCCTGGTCTATCAGAATTTCTAGCCCTGCACCATTACAAGCAACATGCACCCCAGCATCAATGAACATTTATCTGCAACTATTAAGTAAACTATCTGCTGTGTGCAATTTAACCTATAGGAAACATCAGCACATATTTTTGTCTGGCATGAATTTAGCCCAGCAAGTAGAACTGCACCATTGCAGGATAGTCACACAACAGTGTTTGTTAAAAGAAAAGCCTCATACAACACTTTACAGCACAGAAGCTTAGGGTAATGTCAGTAGCAAACCATGAAAATGTAATCTGATGATGGGTACAAAAATTTGAGTAAGCACCATTTTGAACTGCAGTTTTCATAAGTTGCAGTATAAACCATAACAGCTACTATCCAGTACTAAGTAACTAAGGCACTTACATCAAATCGTATACAGGAGATCAAAAAAATTGCATAGTAAACTCTTCGCATTGGCCTTATATCTGTACATTGAAAACAACAGTAAGAAACACTAGAAAGAAAAAGGAATATATCTGCCTGATTACTCTGCCATTATTCCCAGAAACTTCAAGTGATTCAACTCAATGTCACTAGGAAAGCATGAGGGCAAAGATGAAGCTTAATAATTTCCAAGTATTAGAGACAAAGCAATGAAGTTCACTACCCAGAGAGATATTTGCAAACACCAGAAGGTATTTCCTAACCTTGCAGCAATTACAGAGTAGAAAACCAGGCATGTTGAATCAGAGAGAAGAGGTGGATGAAACACCTCAGTTACAGCAATCTCAACATAGTTCACGGCGTCAAGTTGCAGCAAGTGTTCGCTATGATTTCCAAAGCTTATAGTAAGCTACAGGATTTACACTGCCTGGCCACATCATAACATCTCATCATTCAGATCCTATGGCTTTGGCTTTTGGAATAAGCAAACAAACAAGATGATGATGAAGTGGTATCGCTTCTGCACATCACTGATGAAGATATGCTAATACAGGAAATTTCTTCCAGAAATGATGTAACACTTAGAAATTCATTCTATAGATCTCATATATTTTTGATAAGAAACTAATGCTTGCTGGGATCAAGACTGTTACTGCATGGAAAGATGCTAGAGATGTTCTAACCAGACTGTTAGTGATTTTGCCCAGTGTGGATTCAGAGCTAAGATCTACATGAAACAATCCATCAACTCAATTTCCCACACAATGACATTGCAAAGAACATCAAAAAATGTTTTAACTAGCCATTGAATTCCTCTATGTGCAAAATTCCCTAGTGAAGAATATGCTATGTCTTCTGCATTAACTTGCATAATGAATTCTCATTGAATCCCAGGCCTCTTCCCTTTACATAGCACAACATCTTCAAACAGGGGTAGGATTTTGTACAGGTGATAAATGGAAAAAGTTTAATAAGGAGACATACATTCCCTATCAGAAAGGACGAGGTCATGGATCCTGGATCATGCCAAATACATTACAAACTTAAATCTTTATCCACTAAAACTTCAGAAAGTCTCAAGCCAACCTGGGTTCCCAAGATGACAGCACCAGTTTGGATGAGACTTCTGGAAGGTTCCTTGTTAAAGGAGCAGAAATGTAATTTACAGCTTTCACACTTCACACCTGAAAGTTGCATATCATTAGAATAATTTGCACGTTATTCTAATTATTCTGAGACTTATGCACATGTTAAGTTGAAACTGTGCCCTCCAAGACATTCCTATTATTGCAAGGAGTAGCATATTGTATTTCAGAAAGGTGATGAAAGAGAAAGTCATTGCCAATTTTGTTAATGCAATCGGAGTTTACTGGATTTATGCTACCTCCTACAAGGTAATTAACTACTCTAAACTGATATTTAAGTACAGATATCTTGGCATACCACAGATGGCGAGGAAAGAGAGAGATAAGAAATACCATAATAAAAACCCCAAACAATTTAATGATAGGGAAAGCAGAATTTCTCAAAAAGAGCTGAGAAAGTGGCAATCAGATTTCTGTTGCTAGTTTTATAGGTAGAAGAATTAAAAACTCAGTAGTAAGATGACCATTTGGGTAAGACAAGGTCCTTCTCTGAGCTAGGATAGGACTTAAGGATCAAAAAGGAGCCCTGGGGGGAGGGGATTTTAGGATAAATTCACTTACTGTACAGCACATAGTTTTGTAGGACAGAAGAATTAGAGGAAGATGAGGGAGACAGCTATCTTATGAACATGTTGAGAAAATTAATAGTTCGACACCTTCAAGCACAAGAGAAGCTGTCTTAAGCAAGAAGACACAAATTTATTGAGACAATAGTTAGGCAACTTGGCAGCACTGATCATAACATAATTAAAGTCAAATGCACTATATACCAAAGCCTGGCATATGTGATCAAATCAGTGCACCATTTAAATTAACAAGGACTGCAACCCACCTACCATCAAATTATCTTGAGAAAACCCCAGAAAGTTTACAGAATAACTTGGATTCACCAAATTGTGCCCTAATGCATAAAAGCTATATATTTTAACCAATGACAACCAATTACTTGAGGATTTTTTCACCTAAAAATCTACAGAAACAACAACATCCAACTATTTTGTTTTATTTGGAAAACACCATTAAAAGGCAGCTTCAATCTGTTATGTTTAAGTAATGCCAACCTCTATGAGAAACTCACAGGTGGACTCCTCTAGGATCCAAGAGATGGTACAACTGTTCTGCAAGAGGCTGTCTCTTCCTGCCGATTTCAAATTCTACCTTGTGTAACTGGAAAAGATGATCTGGGGCTCGATTACTTCTTAATGGCCATTTAATTGTAATGATATTGGTTAACTATTATTAAATTGGCTAATTCAATCAGAGCTCAAAAAAAGATTGCATTGTATTTCAATTGCTTGAAGATCAATAAAAAAGAATCTAGAAATAAATTGGTGCATGATTTTTTTTTCCCAATACATCATATATTAAAATGCTCTTTATGCAATTATGTAAGTGACAACACTGAAGATGAGAATGATTGGCTTTCTCTTATCTGAACCTTCTGTAACTATCAGGTTTGCAAAAACACCCTTAAATAAATGCTCTCCTTGGGTTTTCTACCTTGAGCAAAAAACATAGAGGCTGTAGTTCTTGGCTGAAATGACACAGATTTGGAAAAAGAAGTTCACCAGATATTCAAGACAGAAGTCAGATGCAAAAATACTGAGAGAAAGGGGTGATTGAAGTATGTTTTGTTGCTTCAACAAAGGAAGGCACCTTTTCAAATGCATAGCAAGAAGCAAAAAGTCAATTGCTTTAGCGTTTGGATTTCGTCCGTTGTAACGTGTTTTCTAAGAAAGCAATGGCTTATGCCCTCAAGTTACCCCTCTGTCTGCAAGTGCCCCTCTACTAGCTTTTGAGCTCATAGACCAATCTGAAGAGGCCTTCAAGATATCAACTTTCCTGAAAGCTTCAGGAAAATCTGTCCTTGAGAGCACAAAGAGATCCAAATCCCTGAGCTGAAGGACAGACAGCAATAACTTGGCCCTTTAGCCATTCTTGGAATTAATTACACAAACACAAGTGTAATGATCCACGAACCAGCATCTATTTAGGTATGTAGAAGATGCTGGACACTTAACAAGATGAAATAATTGCTCGTGGAAAAAATGGTTGTGGATGTTTCCCAAGACTTTGTCTTACCTCCAATATTATTTCTTCCCATATTGCTGTGAGGCAAATAAAAAGACAATACTCAAAACATTGCTGCAGTTTGGAAGTAATTTCAGTACACATTAGGGTATCTTAAAGTTTTCATTTATACTGATCATAAAATGGTAGAAGTCAAGGGACTTGGGAAAAGCAGGAAATGGAACAGTAGAATAACAGATTTCAGGAGAGCACAACTGTACTCAGAAGTAGCAGGTGATTCCATAGGAAGCAATATTAAAGCTAAAAGGAGTTAGAAAAAACCCC
Source organism: Acanthisitta chloris (assembly GCF_000695815.1). Taxonomy (NCBI): domain Eukaryota; kingdom Metazoa; phylum Chordata; class Aves; order Passeriformes; family Acanthisittidae; genus Acanthisitta; species Acanthisitta chloris. Next base: position 95,331 of record NW_008669758.1, read on the forward strand.
CCAGCCATCTCTTAAGGAACTCATGTTAAGGGCAAAAGGACAAACCACTCTACTAAGAGTAGTATGCAGATCTCAGCTGAACTACTCCATCAAGCTCTGGGCAATGCTTTTTGAGAAAGAAGAGATGAACCAAATGGAGAGAGCTGGGAAGAGAAGCATAAAGTGTGGTCAAGTAAGTTATGAGAAAAGAATTAAGGAACTTGAATTGCCGTGTCTAAAGAGAAGACAAAACTCTAATGACTGATAGCCTAAGGGTCTTCAAACATGTAAAAGGTAACTGCAAGAGTAAGAGAGTAATCTATGCTCTGATAAGCATCAATATGCTTAAATCACAGCCAAAATGGTGTAAAGCAGACATGAGAAAGAACTTTGTGCAGATAAAATCAGTTAAACATGAAGCTAGGTCAATGGAGGTGTTTAAGACAGATATAAACAAACCTCTGGAAGGAACATTTTATGTATAGGCAAAGCTAATATTGTCTAGCAGAAGACAGCAGAAAGCAGTGCTGTCAGTTAAAATCTCAGAACAGTGTGTCACAGCTTATAGGCTAAGAGGTTTCAGAATAGCCCTCAAGTTATTCCAGCATAAAACTAGCCCTGGATAAAACTGAATCAGCCTAGTTGCACAGAAATGTACTAGATGACATCTCAAAATACTTTCAAGCCACATTATCTATTTTCTCATTTACCTGAAGTTAGAAAACCTCACCATGACATGAAATGTGGAACAGAAACAACTGAGAACTATGAAAATAGCTGATACATGTTTTCACAGGGCAAGCAGATAGAGAGAACCTCTGAATCACAGATGCTGGAAGAAGGAAGTAGGTATACTGACTTTCTGCTGAAAATTTAAGTAAAATTAGTATTACTCTGGCTTTTGGCATCTGTCGATATTTAGAGAACTAAAATCTGTTCAGCACACTTTACAAATCTGTGAACAAAGTTCTGGCTAATAAAGACTATAGGCTTCCCCCCCCCTTCTGCAGCCAAAAAAACCATCCCATTATCTTTATCTCATTTATATCTTTACATACCACCATTCTAGTATATCAATCCTCTGAAAGATACCATAATGTCTCTTTGACTTTTCCTTAGGATAACACTTTGGTACACACATCTATGCCTGTGCTTCTAAGTTTGGAAAGTACTGAGACAGAGTAACAGTAGGTGGCAAAGCAAAGACTAGGCAGGGCCTGAAGCTCTGATCAATGACACTCTCTCCTGAGCTACCTGACACATTTTAGGAGCCACAGAAGATGCCTAGACACCAATCTTATTTCTTCTTAACAAAAACCAAAAGGAAGGATCACTCTCTCTTAGAAAGGAATGTAGTTTTAAAGCCCATTAAAATGTGAAGACTTAAAAACCCTAGTGAAACAATCTACTTCTGGAAACAAAAAAAGTTGCTGTTTAAAGTTATCCGTGATAAGCAAGTGACAATACAGCTTCACCTAGAAGATAAATAAACCTCTTTCAGAAAACCTCATGTTTCACCTCTACTCTTCCACATCTGCTAAAAAAAAATAAAAAAATAAAAAAAAAATACAAACCTGAGCACAAGATGAACATTTTGTCTTCTGTAATGGCTGCTACAAATATATCTGTGCAATGAGGCAAATAATGAGCAATGACAAAAGGTACAGGTGTCTCTCTCAATGCAGTGGAGAGAGGTCTCAAATTTGTTATGACAACTTTAGTTCATCCAGAAACCCCCCTGAGAGGCTGAGCTACACAGGTAAATCCTACCATCTAGCAGAGAAAAATATAATTTCCCTCTGGGGAATGTCCACATGCGCAAAGTAATACGATCTCACTAGCATGTCCTATGGCAGAAATTGATTAATAAAGAATTAATAAAGGTCAGTTACAATGGGGAAAAAAACCCCAGCAAACTGCCTGAGGTCTCATTCACACCAGTTCCTCACAAAATGTGTCTAAAGAGACACTCCTGCAGGTAAGTATTAGGTGTTTCAAGCATAATGCTTTACAATGAATTCTGAAACAGTACTAGTACACTCTGATAACTCATTATTCTACATTCTTTCCCACTCCACAGGGAAGGAAGCTCTGCACTCCCCTCATTCTCAAAATGAAATTAATCATCCTAAACTGAATTAAGAAATTTTATGTGCCCATCCTGAAAGCTCCCTTATGGACTAACGGAATAACTTCATTCTGTGTAAAAAATCAGTTGATACAAAACGAAGAATGACAAGAGGGACATGTAGAATAACCATCATAATTCAAGAATATCCCCCTTTGGGGACCAAATTCATACCAGCTACTATGGTTGTCTCTTTTTTCCTCTCTTTTTCTTTCTTTTCATGGATCAAAGCTAATCTCTTAAAGCATAACAGCTGCTGGAAGATACAGATGATAGTGAAATACTATTTGCTGTTTCTATGCCTTACTTCTTTTATCCTGCATTCTGCTTAGGAGAAAGAAAGTGGGAGCTTTTAGAACACAATACAGCTGTTGCTGCCCAGCAGCAGGGACTCATGAGGCAGAATCCAGGATCTGTCAGTGGGGGAATACAGCTAAGGCACTGTGAGCTCCAAAGAAAGCACAACTTAGTATTCAGGAAATGCAGCTGTGGGCACTAGCACAAGGCCCTACGGAAACTTTGAAAAAAGATGAATCTTGCTTCCAGAAAAACAGAACTGTCAGCTGCAAAACTGAACTATGTAATTAGCTGGAGTTACCTGTTTAAATAATTGCTTGAATATGAGAGGACCTATAGTTCCAACAATCTATCTTACTCTTCCCTTTAACCAGCAGGGCTTCCACTCCCAGCTGGCAGATCACCACACATAATCCCTCTGCTGCCAGGCTACACTCCTTATTTCACAGTAAGTCAGCCTGTGTGGCAGGTGCTTTCTGCAATGCCTGAAGGCAAAGTCTTGCCTCAGTGACACACAGGGGCTCCTGGCTTGCAGCTTGTACAGGCGCTGGCAGCTTTGTGAACTGCTACCTGACATTGTTTTATGATACCTTGGCAGAACCATCCCTCTGCAAGAGGCTGTGGCTCTGAAACTGGAGTCAGCTCAGTTGGAGGGTTGGTCTGGCTTGAGCCTTGCCTACATCCACACAGAAACAGATGGTAGTTCATATCTCCATCCTGTTCTAGACTCCTATCCCTGAAATGTACTATGAGCTCTAGCTTTAGGTCAGGTTAAGAGAGAAATGGAAGTTTTTTCCTTTTGGATGAAGGAAGGATTAAGCCAAGTGATCAGTACAGCTATGTCCACTGGATCTGTTGTGTGGAAATGACAGAAATGTACAGTGAAAAGCACTGGCTTACCAGAGAGACCTTGACACGTGCCAACAAAAAGTAGTGCCCAATTTGGAAGAGTCAGAGATAAGCATGCAGAGAGATTATATCACTTCGTGTTAAACATTCTAAGACATAGATCCTGTGTTCTGATATTTTACTTACAGGTTGCTTTGCCCAGTGCATTTCTGCTTCATTCTCACAGAATCACTATAAGCCAAAGTGTGGGGTAAAATCCCATATCTTCTGTTATTTGCTAATGAGCAAAACAGACTAGAACATTTTGCTTTTTTGTTGTTTCATTTCTTAATGAAAGAGCCCTGAAGGAGTACCCAAACTGGGATTCTACCAGCCAAGTAGGAAGACTGAGTCCTACATCATGCCTAGAGAACTGAAAATGCAACTGTCAGAGAGTGTAAGGGTAAGTGAAGCTATACAGGAAGGCACAGAAAGGAAAGATAAATATGTTTAAGGTTCAGATTATCACTTTGATCTTGACTGGAATGGAATGTCAAATCTATAAAGTATCCTCACTCAGTTGCATCACACCATATAGATTATTTGCATTAAAACAGAACATAACCACTGGAGGAATAAATTCATGCAAAGAATGGAAAATATTTGACACAGGCAATTCTGCGCTGTCAGGACAAAAGATCACAGACCATAGAATTTTGAAATATTTTTATTTTCTGTGGGAGCCATTCCAAAAATCTGACTGCTTAGTTTGCAAAGCAGAGCAGAATTATTTTGAAATTCCATATACGTCCTTGTGTCTCCATAGTGAACAAGAGCTAAGCACTGCCAACTTCTTCCTGTATTACAAATCTCAGTAGAATGATGTGGAAGGCTTGCATTCCTACACAAAAACCTGCAATTCTAGCTTCATTTCCTAAGATCCATTTCAGTCTCACATAGCCCTCAAATCTGTATTTGGTATGTCAAGAGACATGATGCAGAGGAGATCACATTTCCCTAGAAATACTACAGTCCAATTTTGGATCTGGAAAGAAAATTGTAAAAAAGCTAAATATATCCTTGAAGAATGTATGACAAAATGGATTAAAGCACTCTTACAGGCTCAGATGAACAAAACAAGGGCGTTGCAAACAGCTACAAAAGAGGTTGTGCTAGAATTCTTCTAATAAGTGTATGGTAAAGAGCTGGCAGCAGTGGCCACTGCTGCTTAAATAAATGTGCAGTCAACACTGAAGTGTTTTGTTTCAGATTACTACATGCTAGTCAATACACATACTGCCTGTGAAATAATTCATGTTTCTGCAGCTACTCCTTTGCCAGTCCTATTTATTTGCTATTTATGGGAAAAAGGGGAAAAAAAAGATAATAAACTCCCTTCCTTTGAGATTGCAGTTGCTTACAGATCTGCATCTTCCCCTACTTGCGCCATTACTCTCCTTTGGTTCCTTGCCGTCATCCTGGCTGAGAACACCTGCCACAGACTCAACTCATCCACCTTTCACCTCCTCTTGGCTTTCCCTATCTAGCCTCTAGCTATGCCAGCACCCCCAGTGCGCTCGGCACTCCCCTGACCTAGTTCTCACAGCGCATTTTGCTCCCTCGGGCAGCTCCACCTCACCCCGCCCGAGCACTACCACACTGCTGAACACTGCTGAGAGCAGCTCACTCCTTGGGACAACCAAGCAAGCCAGACTCTCCGGTTCAACCACTGCTTTATCTCACTCCCTCATTTCTACCTGGACTGGCCAATTGTCACTAGGGAGAGAGCTCTTTGTCTCTTCATTAACTAACATAGATTTTACTGACATGGACTTGAAAGTGAGAAGGAGTTACAGAAGTTCAACTATGATTCCTTGTCCCTGATACTGACACTTGAATAATTATACATGCCTGACACAATTTGTATCTCATTCCCAAGTATGTTTTTCTCATAACAGATGTGAAAGTGGGACCTAAACCAAGCTGTTTGTTTATACCTGTAACCTGCCTGGCTTACAACACATGCAGCTTTGTATCTAGCTGATGAGCACCATTAATCTGGAAACTAACCAGTATTAGATAAATTAGATATTAGGTAGCTTGAGAATTAATTTTCCTATTCCAAAAATGACCAGTACCCATACATAAGGACCTACTTCTGGCAGCTTTAGGGACATCTTTAAAGCCTTGCTTGGCATTTTTTGATCCCCTCCAATTTAATTCTCTTTTCAAAACACAGAATGTTTCAAAGTCCTGGCAATGTTCTTACCTATTCAATTGTTAAATCAGTGTTGCTTATGAGCTCTGCTAAATCTCACATGCTGAAGAATATGGGCTGAACCCAGCCCCCCAAAATCATAAACTCCTATTCAGTTTTGCAATGACCTGCCAGAACATGTGAAGAGTTAAAGCACAGGTGTTTCTGCTTGTTTTAACCTAATCGGTTAAATGAGGCCAATAAAGAATCAATACTCCAGCAGCTGTTTCAAATCAAGAAAAATATTCTTTTTTCCAATAGCACAGAAAGTAATACTGATTCATTTGCCTCTACCACAAGTTTCAAGAAATTGTGTCAGATTTATCATCAGACTTGGTAACTCTGTTTAGATAAAGCTGTTTCCTATTCCAAGAAGATAGAGTTGGCAAATATCACTGCCTACACATGGTTAATGTCCATCTTTCACACCTCTGCTGAAATATTGCATTGCAAACCCTACGTGAATCCTGTGGAAAATTTCTCTTTTTTTTTTTTTTTTGCCACATATCTGAGTGAACAGGTAGCACAGCCAGAATGCCACACACCATGCAGCAGTGATTAAATGTAGCCTTGGAAGGTTAGCCATAAAACAGGAAGATTCACAGGGCTGGGAAAAAAAGGAAGATAGGAATAAGCAGCAAGCAGTGGAGTCTGCAAACAAGTTATTGTTAGTCAATCATGGTGATTACTTACTGAAAAGTGTCAGAGTGAAGAGATTCTGAATAGATTCTTCCAGAAAAAAATCATTCAAAGTAACAAGAAAACTAAAGAACCCTCAAACCATCCTTTGCCAGTCTTTTAAGACTACTTTTTTAAGGCACACATCTTTCTAGGATATCTAGTTAAAAGTTCTTTAAAGTCTTTCCACACTATTCAAGTAATTCTACCGTTAGCCCTGGGAAACAAAATATTCTCATTATGATCACATAAATCTCAAGGTAGAAGTAGTCAAAGCTCTCTAAAGCACACCAACATCCAGCCTGAGCTTACAGAAATTGCCCATCATAGAGTAAGAGGTTTGCATTTCTGTCTTTAAGCTGATGCCCTAAAATACAGCTCCCACTAGAATGCTGTTGCTGAGCAGGTTGAGATACTGCATCAACAGGAGGTGAACTGAAATCATGCAGCCTTTGTGAAAAGGGCAAACACCAGCCAGACAACAATGATGACTTTGAAACTGCTCAACTTTGAACCAGTGGGCTCTAAAGATGCATGACCGAGTTAGATCTGAATTACGGCAAAAGGATAACTTTTAAAATGAATCAAGTTTCATGTGTAGATAGACTGGTAGAGAAACATCCCAAAAGAAATGATACCGAGATACTTATTTCTTACCCTGACTTACTAGCATTAAATAGAACAGGAGATAAGACGACTGATTCACACAATACTGATGACAAATCACTGCTATCTGAAAAAGTGGGAAGACTGATAAAAATCCCTGGGAATAAAGGTACCCTTACTAGACACTGGTCCTATGTGTACCAAGTATTTTATAAGAAGAGAACAAAAAATAATGTCTTTATCTCAGAAAGTTTACAGACTAAATAAATTCCAGAAAAACATGATGATAAGATATCCACCATGCAGAATTGAGTTAGAGCAGAAGTAAACAGAGCACTGTGAGCTCTGGGAATAATAAATCCTGGGTTTCTATGTGTGTCTCATGTTGACTGACTTTGGTGTCAAATAGAAGAACACACTGACAGAAACTTCCTTCTTATTTGGGATATAGATCAAATCTCCTTTCTACTGCAGACTCTCCAGGGTACTGGAGGAATGAGTTCACACTGCAGTTTCTCTTTCAGCAGGGAATGTGCAGGTCCTTTCTCCTGTACCCAGCTGCCTACTTAAAGGAGAGACTGGATGATAGGCCTTTGTCAAATCAGACTGTAAATGGCTGAGTAGTTCACAAGATGTTCAGAAGCTGACAGACATATAGTTTGTGCTTTCAGCATGATAGCATTATACAGTCTTGGCTGGTTTTGGCCTCATTTCCTAGAAAAATAAGACTTATTTAGTGATATTACCTAGGTGGGTTTTCCCCCCTCATATAACACTCCCCTTTCCCAACCATGTACATTTTCAACATCTATAAAGTGTTCAGTGGGGAATAAAAACAAGTATGCCTACCTGATGTTTTAAGAAGCTGCATAACTTGCCATTAAATGAAAATTTGTTTCCTGTAGATGTTAACATCTTTGTAACAAAATCACAGGATTACAATACTTTGTTTCTCAGCAGGTATATACTGAAACAGTCAAAAAAGCCAAAGTCTCTGGTAATAATACTGGAAAAATAGATTAAAAACATGCTTCACTTTATTTATATAAACCCATGTGATTCTCAGCCCATATACAAGAATTCAAACAGTCTTCAGTTACACTGAATTGCAGATATAAAAACCTACTAATAGTAATTTATCTGTACAAATGCTAATGTATTTTCCACCTATTGGTAGGCAAAGCTGATTTTTACTTTCTAATTCTCTTGATTTAATTATGCTGTGGTGAAAGCATAAGGAAGTTCATGCCAAGACTGTCAATATTAATTGATAGTATGGGTTGGGGATGAGATGGAAGCTGACAGAGCTCCATTTTTGATCTGTCATGCTTGGTAATCATGTCTTGTTTATTACTGGCATAGTGTCTGTTGACTTTCACTCTTGCACAACCTCCATAAATTGATCTTTAATGCAAAACCCACAGTGATTTCTTTACCAAAATCAAGGAGGTGATGGACAGGGCCTCATTTATAGATAATAAAGACCGGAGATTTCTCTTGTCACAACAGAATTTAGTAAGATCCAAGACACTAGTGAAGTGCAGAGAAAAGTTTGTTTGAAATGGACAGATGAACCTGTGTGCTTGGGAAGACACCTTACATGGAGGGAGATGGAATGATCTTGCAGACACTACTTTATGCTGAAAACTGCTGCTGCAACAAGTCCTCTACTAGATTTCTACACTGAGCACCAGTGCCCAAGGGGAGAGCCTGCTCAGCTCTTCATCCTTACAATAGCTATATGGAGAAAGGACAGCCTCCTTGCAGCCCTTCTTGATCCTGTATATCTTTGGATCAAGACAGTCATTATTTCTTTACCTTTCATTGGTAAGCAAGAGACGTGAGGAGGCCAATTAATTCCTTAGCAGTGATACAATAAATTACACCTCTCCTGGGACAAATGGTTTAACCCAAGGTGAATTTTATGAAAGTTGCTCCTCAGTTCCCAAAGCACATGTCTCCTGTCTCAGGACACAAACTCAATTATTTTGCCAAGTCTTACTAGTGCACACAACATATCCAACATTTCACACTACTGCATGTCAACATGCCGATTCCATTAATATACATCTGAAAATAAACACAGATTACAGAATTGATAAGCTTTCTTTGCCTTGAAAACAGATTTTAATAAAAAGCAATTTGGCTTAGCATATATCAACAGCATACTTGTCCTGGAACGAAAAACATAAAGTGATTTTTTTTCTTTAAAAGGTATAGATTTTGGTGAACACCCATTTTTGTTTGGGAATCTGTACTTCCTGCTTGGTTATGGGTAAGAAATAGATTTAGGAAACAAAGGTTCTGAGTTCACTTCAAAGAGACACTGTTTAAAAATGTATTGAGAGCCAGAAAATAGTAATAAAGTTTCACCCACATGGGATTCTTTCCACATTATTTGATAAAGTAATTTTTTATTTCCTAACCTGGGATGAAACTAAACCATACACACAGAGAAATGAGCTTTGTAGCACTCCTTTTATATACCCACAGATGCACCAATCCAATACTTAAAGGCTTATAAAAATCTTACTTAGGTTCTTCTGTAACCTAAAGTAAGTGAAAAGAAACCAAGAATAATGGCCTGTAGGTGAAGGTGATCGTGATGAGAAGAGAGGAAAAGGGTGGAGATTGCATCAAAACAGTTTGAATAGAGTTTTGTTTCCTTTCTGATCAAAATAAAACAGTCAAAAGCCAACAAGATTTCCCCCTTGGAGATTAACACACCCTGATAGCTGCTAGAACCTCCCAGACAATCTTGCAACCCACACAAACAAAATGATGTTTACAGAACAATGATGCAAGAAAAAATTGCACAGGAGAGTAATGTCTTATATAAAGAAGAGATGACATCAAGAGACATGCAGACACACATTTTTGGGCCAGAGACAAAGTAAAATGTTTCCTTTGAGCATGCCTGATATCAAGAGTTTGCTGGGAGTTCAAAAGCTCAGACTCAGGAACTTGCGTGAATATGATCTTAAAAAGGCGGGAAAACACATTGATTTTTCAAATGCTTTACTGGTCCATGAAATACCTTCAACAAAACCTTGTTTGCTTTGAATTATTTCGTCGTTTGATGTTGGGATCTGTGTAGCACCTGAACCTTTGAGGTTGATCAGCAGGTGGCCCAGGTAGGAGATATATTTGATTGGATCACGGGGCTGGGATTCTTTCAGGAAAGGGCTGACAATGAGGTACAATGTGACGTGCACGGCTGGTCTTGGTTTTATTTCTCAGCCTATATTCCTTGACCTCCAAGGTTCCATCTAAATCACTATAGTCACTGGTATGTGGCTGCTAGGACTGTGTGGAAACACCTCTATCCTGCCCTCTCCAGATAGTGGCTTAGGTGATCTTTGCTGATCTCCCCCACAACAGTGTGCATGAACACCTGATAGCAGCTTACCTTTACCTGCAGTAGGTGCAAGACAGAGGGAGAAATGTCCCTTTCAGAAGACAAAGTCTTTTGGAGACACAAGGAGTGGTCAGGAAATTGAAATACAGGGGCAGATTGAGGCACTCTCCTGCAGAACAGACCCAAGAAGCTCAAAAACGTACAAACGACTGCTGTGATTCCAGGTGTAGGCTGACAACTTTGTAACTGTGAGAATTCCAAATTGAGGCCTCAGATAGCTATATTTGAGTCACAGAGAGAGGTATATGGCAGCTCTTCAGACTCTCTGAATCAGCAGCAGCGACTGGGAAGCAGAAACTCGAACAGAAGTTCCTGCAGAAACTAGAGAGCAGCATGATGTGAGCTGAAATGGCAGAGTCTTAGCTCTGCACCACAAATTTGTCTTTCCATATTTCTTTCCTAAGTGAATAAATCCTCACTTCTTGGTAGGCTGGAGAACACCAGTTTTTTTCTTGGAAGATGGGGAAATGACAGAGCATGTGCCTGTGCTTGACCAAGTGAATGAAGGAAAGGATACAGCTGAATGATTTCCATAAAGACTGAGATGATCAGTAGAACAGACAAGGATTTGCTATGTTGCATCTACACTGCATCTTCTCCTAGAAATTCAAAATACTTTAGGAGGAAGAAAGTCACCTGGGCAGAACAGGTTAAATATATATTACTTTGTGCTGAAAGTAATGGTAAGTAAGATGGTAGATGGCATCTACCATCTGGAAATTCAGCTCTTCACCTTATGGTTTTATACTAAAGGTATGCCATGGAATGCTGTAGTTATCTGGCTAAATTAACATATCTTAAGTAAGTGCAAAAAGCTTGAGCTTCTCTTCAGTCTGGCACACACTACTGCTGGTCCTGGTGCCTGGTCTTCTCCTTAAATGATGCCTTCCTTCCCCAATTCAACATCCATCCCACAATGACAACTGTCAGACAATAGCCTCAAAAAATTCCTGGCTTGGTTACTTTCTTCAAGTATTTTCTGTGGAATAATTAGCTGCCAGGAATGGCAGGAATTCTTTGTCTGAGCCATTGGTCATTGTAGAGAAATTCAATTTCCTGTTTTGCTGGTTAATGCCACAGTAAAAGTTAATCTTCTTTAAAAAGAATTTAAAAAATAATAATCCATGAGAGAGTTCATATGTCTATTGGCAGAAGAAACAGACCTGCATATCATGATACATTAAGGGAATTTTATGGCTTTCTAGTACCCTATAAACTGGGATTTGAACCACTGCAGACATGCAAACAGAAAAATGTGAGAGGCAGTATGATTCTAACCATTTCTCTGGTGAAAAGTCAGGTTTTATAGAAACTGTGGGAACATAATGGAAGATTGTTGAAGAGAATGATAAACACATCCAAGTGACCTGCACTGAGGTGCAGAAAAACACATATCACACTAATTGTTGCTTAGGTTTGTGTGTTGGATAAGTACAATGTCTATGTTTCAATAACACAGGCCTGTGATAGACTTACAGGCACACTATAGAGCACACTTGAGATTCCTGCCCTGCTGTGGGAAGGACTGAAGCAGGGAGGTAAACTACACCAGCATGAACCCCTGAAATACAGGTGAAAATGGCAGGTTTAGTTATCCTCAAGCATGAACCAAGCTCCATGGTATCTAGCTCATGTGTCTCTGCCCAGATGCTGCTTTGGTGATTCCCTGTTTGACATGGTAATGGAAATAAATTTACTCCTTGCATTTCATCCATGGTTCTGTGCTCCTGCATGTGCCAACTTTCACAGACACCCAGGCAGTATAATTCCGCTCATTCTTGTTCATGAATGTGCTTCTGCAATGCAGTGCAGCTAGCTACGTCCCTCACTGATATTGCAAGTAGACAACATGTATTACCTCACTTGTTTCTGAAAGCCAGACTGACACTCACAATTTGCAGAGGTAATTAATTCTCATGCTGAAGGGACATAGTAGGCAGGCAATGGGACTAGCCACTTGCTGGCTTTCTCTTGCTAATTACCTCTATTGAGCACAAATAAGCTGCTTGCCAGGTAGAAGCCACAGAAGCTCCACTGGGGTTCTGCATCAGTTGTGTCCATTTTTAGATCACTGTTGCTGACTCACCACAGAAATGCTGCCTCCTTAGACTGAAGGGTCACAGACTCTCTAAGATTGGATGGGCCCTCAGCTGACCTCTGGTTCATCCTCATGTCTAAAGGCAAGTCAATACCAAATTCCCAGCAGGGTGCTCAGGGTTTTGCCCAGCTGGGTCCTGAAACCTCCACATGTCCCACTGATGTTACCTTCATCTTGTTTCCTGCTCCCCCTCCCCATATATGAAACCTCTCCAGCCTGCAGGCAAAGTATGAACCATTAACCACTACCCTTTGAGTCCAGTGATCCAGCCAGTTATTAACCCATACATTACTCTACCCATTGAGATTGTAATGTCCCAAGTAGCCTATGAGGACAGTATTGCTAAAAAATGATCTTTCTATCAGGTCACAAGTGGACATTTGCCTTAAGTTATCAGGGATCTTTGACATTCAGGACCTTTCAAAGATGACAGTGTGTGATGTCATTATGACATCAGCCTGCACATTTGGATGCTTCCCTCCTGATCCCATGCACTTATATGGACTGAGATTTCTCAAGAGCTCTATGATTCAATCTTCTTCCAGTACTGGTAGTCTGATGACACAGGGGCTTGGAAGACTTTAGTAATGAAAACAGACAAAGAAAGAAAGTGTGGAGTAAGCCATACCTGTATCTGCAGTCACTAAGTCATCCACCCCATTTGGCAGTGGGACACATTTCCATGTTTATTCATCACTCATAGCAATAAAAACTCTTCTTGCTTCCCTTGATGTCCCTGACAAATGTCAACTCCAGGAGAGTTTTGGTTTTTATAATACCATCCCTACATGCCCCCACAATGTTTCAAAACTCCTCTTTCATAGTCCATTTATGCCTCTACCGCTTGTATAGTGCCTTTTTTTTTTTTTGCACTGGACCTCAGTCATGGGTTATCTGCTTAGCTAAGCCAGTCTCTCTATACATTTACTTGTTTTCACGAGTAGAAGGATGAGCTGTTACTGTGCTAAGAGTACAAGACCTGACATGCTAAGTCTTTCAAGCCAAAGTAAATTGATATATGCTATTTTTGTCAGGGCTTAAACTGCTGAAATTCAATGACCTCAATTTAGAGATTTCCAGGTGTTAACAGGGCAGTGACTCCAGACTGACTGAAAAATTGAGGTATTGAGCTATGTGAAAAATCTCACCTTGGCATGTGAAGTATCATGCAACACACTAAAAGCATTGCTACAAGAGTCGGTGACTGTTACATGTGCCTACACACTAGTTACATCTCAGGCTGCAGAAAGATGTCTTCGGCGTTTCCTGCTTCCAAAGCCTTGAGCTCATCACATAGCAGGGCAGATGACAGAAACAAGGGTGTGGATCTGAGACCTGTGATTATTAGCTGAGAGTGCAGGTGAAAAGCAACACATTTCTCGGGCTCGAAACCAAGAAGAGAAGGCAGGAACTGAGAATGAGGAGGTCATATCTGTGGTGCTGCTGAAGCAGCAGGTGTAGTAATTGGGAGAGAATCTGACTGAAATTCAGTTCTCAATATTTTCCTGTTTCACTACAGCTAGGAGAGCCAGAGGGCTTACTGGGATTGCACTTTCCACTAACAAACACACAATGGTACAAGCCCAAAAGCATTAGCTGTTGCATGTGATGCAAGCTGGGCCCAAACAAGTCCTCTTTGAATTTGGTTTAACCCACAGCAATACCAAAATATGAATATATTTCAGAAAAAAAATTTGTACATCATTATGGCTGCACAACTGAGGCTGCAAACAGCGGGAAAGGCTGTAGTCTGATCAGCCTTAACCCTCCCTCCTTACTCTTCTGTTATTAATATGCCTTATTGCATGACTTTAATGGTGGGAATTAACTTATTGCTTTCCTGCAGGACTCAATAACATTTAGTATCATAGTATGTTAAGGGGTTGGAATGGACCTTAGAGATCTTACAGTCTCTGCTGTGGGCAGGGACACCTCCACAGGTTGTTCAAGGTCCCATCCCAACTGGTCTTGAACACATTTATATTGAGTTTGCATCCAAAATGCTCCAGTTACACTTGCACATGAAGTGTTGTCTATAGTTTGAGAGGACAGAGCAAAGAAATTACAGGGGTCCTTTACAACATACAAGCAAATTGCTCCTATGAGAACAGTTGCACAGCATATTCCTTTCATTACTCGCTTTTTAAACAATCAATGTTTTCTATAAGATCTTAATTAGTGAGTAAGTGACATTGTAGTGCAAAAAGGAGAGCAAGAAATCCAGGGGAGCCAAAAGCATAGAAGGGACTGGGACTGGCTGCTGCAATATTGAATCAATAGTGGAGTAGAACAGTTAGGAGAAGATTCAGATGTCACAGGACAGAGGGTAAATATAAACAGCTTCTGAATTTTAGAGCCCCCAAATGCCAGAGAATATCACACTTGCAGGCCATCACATAAGTAGGGCAGATGTTACTGGGTTTGATCTCATCTCAAGCTCTTTTTTGCTTTCAGAAAGGAGTTTGAAAAGTCTGGGAAAAGCTCTGGTCTCACTGACTGCACATTTCTTCCAAGCCACAGCCATTCTCAGTGCAGAACAGCAAAATAATGAATTTGCAAGCAGCTGTCTTGGATGCTAAGGTATAAGATCTATAAAAGAAATAAAACTGTTGCATGTGTAC
>NW_008669758.1:110261-135423 GCF_000695815.1 Acanthisitta chloris
TTTATTGCTTTAAAAATCCAATATCCCCTATAATTGGCACCCAATCAACAGCAATGTAACAGCAAAGACAGCATCACTAGGAAAATACTTTCTGGCCATTACAGTTATAGAAATCAACAGGTTAGCTACTGAATTGTGCTTTGGATAAAGGAAAGCCCAGGCAATGGGTTCTGGAAGAATACTAACCATCTGCCTGTGTTAGAAGCTCTAATGAAGTTGAAGACATGGCCCATGACCCACCTCTCAAAGGGTAGCTTTTACTGTGGCCCAACTTTCAAAGAATGCCAGGATGTAGCATGGCTAGTGGGACATGGTTAGGCCTGATATACATGAGTCTGTGCTATCAGCTAGAATAGAGTGAGTCAGACTTAAAATGATCATAGAAGCTATTCAAACAAGCAGTCCCACTCCAAAGGAGTGTATCTCTTCCCCAAAAGCAACAGCTTCTCTTCTGGTAGACTGCTTCACTGCTTCTTTATCACTCAGCTACCTCCTTTCTGTCTTTGGTATGCCACAGACTGCTGGAAGCAAAGAGAGCCTCCCTACTCCCTCACATTTGATCATTCGAATTACCTTCCCCAACCTATAAAACAAAATCCTTTCTTTGGAAACCTGGGGAGTTTTGTGGGATCAGAATTCCTTCTCTATTTCTGTCATGCACACACAGACACATAAAATGTTCTTACATCATTAAGATGCAAAACACATTGTTCCTGAGCCAGTGTTTTCTAAAGCAGTGTTTCCAAAGCCAGCATTTCCTGAAGCTAGGGCTTCCTGTGGGCTGCCTAGGTAAAAAAGGGTATATGGAGCTGATTTCTGCAAAGCCTGATGTTCCAGTCAGTCAATTGTGTGACAACTATTGCTACATATTCCTGGCTTAGAAGCCTTCACTGCGCCATTCCCTTGCTGCAGCCTCTGCACCAGTTACCTCTCTCAAACCAGAACGTGTTTCCCTCCTTCCCTCCTTGCAAACTGTAACTAACTCCAAGAGTTTTGGAAGTGCCACAAGTCTCAAGTTCTAGAACCAGCGTCATCAGTCATGTCCCCTGAAATACCTAGCACTGTATTTCTCCTATGTAAGGTATTTAATGGTCTATTAACGCACTGAATAGGCAGTAAATCACATATATGTGTGTGTATGTCAGAATGCTAGGGGAAATTGGGCAAGGTGGATAAAGAACAAAAGAGGAAGGAGGTAGGAGAATGACTGGAATTATGAGAAACCTGGGTCTGGTTCTTGTACAGGCTTCCTTGTGCATGCAGCTGCCATATTCCCTTACTCCTCACCGGGGAGCACACCTCAGTGAGGAGTTGCAAAGACAAACACACTGGAGGACTGCATGAAGTCGCACACCTACAGCAGTAAGACATGTAAACAGAGCAGGGAGGAAGGAACAGTATCTGTTCCTGTAAAATAGCATAAAGTATAAGCACTGAACAGGGTGAGGCAGCTGGGGCAGGGAAACAGACCAGACAGGAATGGGGAGATTCCTACCAGGAATGAGATTCCTGGTTCATGCAGGACTCTTGCCTGTTATTGTTTCCTTCTTTCCCAATGTGTGTATGAAGCAGCAAGAGAGGGGAAATGGAATGTAATTCAGAACGCAGTGCTAAACCTGGGCTCACCAAATCTGCCTTTGATAAGCCTCTGAACTTTCTAGGGCTTCACTTCCTCGGCCATGGATGGTATTTACTAGTGGCTTAGTGTTACTTTCACGCGTCAGACAGCAGGGCAAGACACCTTCTCCTCCAACCATACGGTGCTTGTAAGATGTCACTAATGTAGCAGGCACATTTACTACTATTTCTTTCATTTCTTTGCCAACACTTTCAGGCCAATATTTACTTCCTTTTGGCTCATCCTCAGTAATGTTTTTCTTTACTTCTCAAGCCATTTATTTTACTTCTATTTCCTGTTAAGGAGGAAATCCTAACTAATCCCCTCCTGGGAGTCTACTGCTTTGAAAATCACTCATTTGCAGCATGCTAACAGTAACTGAATGGCAAAGTTTACTCCTTGAAATTTGCCACTCAAATGGAAAGCAAAGATTTCAAACATCACTATGGCAAACAGATAACATATAAAACGATGAGGAGATATATGTGATATATACAATGATGCTGGAGTAGGTTTCTGGAAGCAAATTCAAGGAAGGCCTTTTTCAATCATTGCACAAGCTTTTTTGCTTTCCTCATCCAGTACAAGCTAATGATTGGGAAACACTCATACCAAGGGAGACACCTAAAGCCAGACAATCATTAAGCATGACACTGGGCGTGCCTTCATTAGAGTGCTAAGGTGTGTGAGAGCGCCATTTAGAGAGAGATATAAGATAGCAGTTTATTTGTAAAACAGCGGAGCCCTCGCCACACTCCTTGTCTAAGTCTTCCAACAGGGATGGTCAGGTGAGTGCTCAGGCTCCAAACGCAGCCTTCTCCATCCCCTTCTCACCATCACACCATGCTGCAAAGCCAGCCTTTTACTAGTCACTACTCTCTACTAATGACCACATCAAGATCCAGAATTAGGATACTTCAAGACAGACAGTAAGTTCCCAGTCAGAATACGTATGACAGACAGACAACTTTTAAAATATGGGCTCTTTTGATCTGGGCTCTTGGTTTTGTGGTAAATTCTTTAGGATGCTACATGCCAGCTGTTCTACAAAATGTTCACATAAGTGAGACGTGCGGCTTCATAGAGAACAGCTTGAGAACATAGTAAACACCAAGAAAAGGCAGCTACCCCTGCCTACATTTTTTTGTTGTTGTTATACTTGTATAGCAACAAATCACACTTTAAAAACCACTCCACACACACTTTAAGCTGATAAAACAGCTTTCCACGTTAATACATTGCAAACTCCACTCCAACACCAGTTAAGCTTTAGGAGGAAGCTACTACATTTCAGCATGCATGTGTTTGTTTTGTTTGGTATGAATCTGGGACCAACAGTATTTGCATGAACATTCACAACTCTCTCTGCAGTTTAGGAGGATAGACACAAGCAGTGTTAGTTACAAAACTTAGCACACAAGCCTAATCCATACAACTTGTTCAATGGAGACTAAGACCGCCGTAAAACTAGCTTAATAAGGAATGTTGCAACTACCTATTTGTTTTCTATGTTGAGGCAATTAGGATAAACAATTAAACCTTACCTTAATTCCTTTAGTAATTCCATTTTTCTTATAGATTCCACTTTTTAAGAGGTTATTCTGTTTCTGATGATGATGATGATGTAGGTGTCCATTGCAGACAGCACTGGGATTAGCCATCTGTTTAAATTAGTCAGATTCTCCGTTCTTAAGGATGTCTCAGGTCTTTCTACTGTAAAAAAGACAGTGGGATGAGAAGATAAAGTTCTTGGTTAAGGCCTGAGAGGTATCCAACTGGTCTGTCAGGATTTTCCGGGATGAGAGGAGGAACTATCTTTTGCAATATCTTCGAAACGTAAAACTTTCTTTCATATACCTTCAGCCCCAGCCAGCTAGAATGAGAAATACATGGCAGAAGGTGTGCTCTTAAAATCACTGAAAAATACGGCTCATTGCTGGCTATTGCATGAACACAGCTTCTGTGAGTCAACAAGACTGCTGCAGCTATCAAGAAGTGGGTGGATTCAGAGGCGGAGACACTTAAAGATACATTACCTCTTAAATACCTCCCAGTGTGAAACATTCTCGGTGAGAAAGTTCCATTTCTCCAGATTACTACTCCATTTAAACGAACCCAATGTTTTGAAAATTGAAACAGAGTAATCTTTAAAGTCACATGGTCCTCTTGCTAAGGGCATATTAACTGAAAAAAGTAGTTTTTCACTGAGTAGAACATTTTTATTTCCTTTCTTTTAATTTATTCTTACATAGGTAGCATGACAGACACAACATTAACCCTGCAAAGAAATGGAAAGCATTTTAGCACTAAAATGAAAATTTATCTAGAGCTAGAAACAACATATTTGGTCCTATCCTGCATACATGCACACAGATACTTACTAGAGTGAACTGTCCCTTTAAATTCAATTTGGCCTGTAGTGGGATAGATGACATGGTATTACAATTAATGAGAAATGGAGTTTTATAAAGTTTATTAATTTAGTTTTAAAACAAGTCAGGCTTTAAACACACATGAAACTACTAAGGAGGACTAACATACATCCTTTTCATTGTGGAAATACATATACTGTCTTTGCTGAGTCAAATTCTCATATTTCATATTTTAGTGGCAAAGCATAAAAGTAGAAACATTTCTGGTAGCATTTAATAGACTCTCTTCCTCTAAAAATAATTTAAATTACTGTGGAGACAGATTAAAGGAAAGCTGTATAATGATATCAATTTTGAAAATCAGTTAGGATGAAAGGCTGGGAGAATAAAAATATTTGAATTGCTTTAATTAGAAAAAAATTACTATCCCATCTTGGCATTGAAATGCAAGTGACATACAGAAAGAGCAGCCTACAACTTGATTAGGTGCAGTGCAGAAGAATAAGTGTTAAATGAACCACCATGAAAATATGCAGGGAAACACACTGGATTGGTTTTGAAAATTTGTCTTAGACATGTATTAAATTGCTAAAATGTATTTTCTTCTTGGAAGTGGTTTGCAAAGGGAGGTGTATTCAATGCCTTGGAAAACATTCAGACCCTGCTTAAGAGAGATCTAAACTGATCTGTGTTTAAAAGAAATGTATGTACATCTTTCCTTCTCCATTTCACCTCATTTCATACCACCCAGTGGTCTTCCACTGAGAACTATAGAAACCCTCCAGAATACACTATAGAGTAGCACAACTTAAAAGGCAGTCTACCCCTAACTAGATTTGGTTTTTCATATCATTGGAAAGAAGTCTTTTACTTGCATATTTCAATTAATAAGATGGTAGTAGTCTGGGTAAAGAAAATATCTCCTTAATTGACTAAAATGACACAGAAACAGTAAAATTCCAAAATGTTTTTATTCACAATTACACCTGATTCACCATTAGAATTCATATTTCCTAGGTATTGTCTTTTTGGTGCTTTTCCTCGGTAAAAATGTTTCATTTCTCCATGAATCAGTCTTGTTTAGGCTTCATTAAGGCATCTGTGAGGTTAACTCAATTACAAATGAACAGTGAATATGAAGTGACAAAATAAATTGCTGGTCATAAGTGGCTAGGAGCTCATTTTTGCAAGGAAAAGATGAGACTGAGATGAGTATAAGCCAGAAGCAGGCAGGAAGGATGGTTAGCAATACATTCCTGCATATCTACAGCCTATGGTATGCTGATAAATGGAATAAGATAATGAAGGCATGCTCTCTGCACGTGGCAACCCCTTACCACCAAGAAGTTTTCTTCATTTTGAAATTAAGTCCTTGATTGTCACAGCAAATCAAACATCTGTGAAACATCTGCTCAGTCAGTTATTGACCCTGCTGTGAATAAGGTAATAACACTTACCAGAGTAGCGTTCTTCCCCCTAACAGCTTCCCGTGTCCCAGCCAGCACCTCTGCCAGCTGCGCTTCCCAACAGGCTCAGCACCTTCCAGGGCATAAGATGATATAATTAACATCTCATATGTGTCTTGTCTTTCTTTTTTTTCTGATTAGGTTCACGAGGGAGGCGGAATCTCCAATTAGATAACAGTTCAGATGATGCAAATTCTGTTGCTAGTCTCAGGTTCTAGGTCTATGCTTGTTATCTATTTCAAGGCCCACAAAATACCAGTGTGCTTACATGAAGAAAATAGTGAATTAATTTTCAATGTCTATAATGTTTAAGATCGCAAACAAGCAGCACTTAAAAAAAGATACTAATTTTAATATGAGTTTAAATGAGCAATTAAAAAACCTCAAAGAAGAGCTGTCCTTTTGGATTTCTGTTAATCATGTTCTAAACCCCAGAGCTCACAAAACAAATACCACTGGGGGTTGAGTAAAATTCCTGCCCTGATTCCATTCAGAGCAAATGATTTATAGAAGGGAGAAGTCTTACCAAATACACAGAAATGATCTGTAAACAGAATGTGGTATTTCTCCTGCAGAAAAAAAATATTGAATTATGCCCTTCAGAACTTCATCTTACTCAAAGTCATCTGTTACTCAGGCTTCTATATACGTATCTGTCATGTTACTGGTTAGCTGCACCTAAATCTATTACTGGAAAACAGAAAAGTTTATACTGCCTGGACAATGAAGGAAGGACTCAACAGTTGTGTACTTTGCAACAACAAAACCACCACTAGCAATACCCTGCTTCTTTTCACCATTCTGGGAGTTGGAAGTAAAAAATTTGCTATATTGACTGTACAAGAATTGTGTGTATTTAGCCACAGGGGACACAAATCCTACTAAGATTATATGTGCTCTTTATTGGCTTGGGTACTGGTCACCCTTCATATGTTGGCAAGAAGATGGTGAATTTCTAAGGTTACTAGCAGACCACACACCATTTTCTACAAAGATGCTAGTAAAGTTTGCAGGACATGACTACAATTACTATAAATCTGTAGGAAAACCACCAATGAATTCCCAGGATCTAGGTTTTTCACCTTGCTTGGTCATTATCCTGTTAATGCACTGGGTTTTCACTAACTCACCTCTGAAATCAAGACAAAAGTGTTTAAATCCTTTGTAAATGCTCTGACACAAATTGCTGAGGAGCACAGTGCAAAAGTGAACTAAAATATATACAGTTAATTAGCCAAGGTTTAACAACAGAGCAGAGAGAAAAGGGAGGGGTAGGCTCTGCCTAAGCAGTCTCTCAGTATTTGAAGAAAATCACTTTTCTGCTATGCACTCCCATTGTTACACAGGGCAAGTTAAAAGGCTTAACTCTGCTGATGCACTCAAGAAATGAGGACAAAAACATCTAACCTTCCATTACGCTTTTGGCCAAGTCAGACATGTAGGTCATTGGAGTGGCCACAATGTCTCCATTTATAATAGCAGTACTGGATTGCCTACCAAGACAAAACAGTAAATGTTGCAAGAGAGCATGACAGCTCATCCCCAGAAAACTGTCACAGAAGGATTTCGCAGGATTCCTACTTATCCCAGAGCACAGTTAGTTACAGCAGAGTTGTGAAATGGTCTTGCAATCTAGTTGCAAGAACTTGGTAATTTCAGTTCATGACAGATGCACATTTATATGCCACATGAAACAATAGGGATCTATACAAAGACATCACGTAGCTTTATGCTTATTTTCACCGGGCAGACACCAATGTCAAACAGGAGCTTGAAAAACTGGGAACCTAAACTCTGTTAAAAGTCAAGGTTCTAATAATATGTAAATTGGCAGCAGAGCATACCCCAGTAGTGGGGGACAGTTAAAAAGCCTTCTTGCTCTCCAATTGCTTCTTTAATACAGAAACCCACCTTATAAATTCTGTGTACCACCAATGACTTATTCTTATGTTTGATACATGTGAACACATGGATATTGGAGACCATTTCTGCCGTGGATATGTAAATGTCTTTCCAATAGAGCTACACCAGCTGGGCTGAAATAAATGCACAAATAGGGAGACACCATAACAACAAAGGGACGTAAGCAACAGCAAGTACCAGACACCAGCTGGCTAGTCATTCCCACAGGTGTCTTTCCAGATTCATCCACATTTCACCAGCACTGACTGTAGGCTAAATCTTCTAAATACTCACGTGGAAGAACCCCTAATCCATGTTTGTTTCTTTAAACACTATCTAGTCAATACGTATGTGGGAATAAGTAGGGTTATGCTACTATACCCGGGTGTAAAACTGCACACCAATGCTGAAAGGGTCCCTCAAGTGCCCTTGCACAACTTGGAGGATATACAGAATGCTTTGAGATTGGTCAGGAAATAATCTAGAGCAGCTCAGAACTATAGCACAGGTGGATGCACGCAACCAGCATTGCAACAGTGAGGGCATGGTACAACATGCAGGATTCCTCCATCTCTGGCAGGTCCATGCATTACCTGCAGAGCCCTGGGGTTGGCATGGCTGCTTCTTTCCACCTCTGCATCTCTGTTCTTTCACAATGCACAGTAGGATGACAGGACAATGGTTGAAAGCCATAAGCATATAAAGATATTGTCACCCTGGTTTCTTAGGCAATATCACCAGAACCAGTTCTCTGACTTTATACAGGTGTCAATAGGCTGTGAGTACTAATAACATTAGGAATTTATTGGGATTTTGGATCTGATACATATATCTGGTTGATATATAATACACATATCTTATTAGGAATCTGTACCTAACCCCAGTACATTTGTAGCACCTGACAATTTCAGCTCCTTGCAAGGATTAAGACTTTATAAATTACACAACTGATGTGGTTCTGTCCCTATCTTTGATACAAAAATAAACAAATATCTGTCTAGAATGTCATGATCAGACAAAAACAACAGTAATACAAAAACCTGAGCCAAGACAAAAGAATAACAGTACAGTAACTAAAAGCCTGATGCAAAAATCCAGCACTAAGCACGAGGAAGCCTAGTGTGCTTTCTGTTCTAGTTCCTTCCACTTAGAAGTATCATTCTGTTACTACATTCTTACTTGGAATTTGTCATAAAGTTGAATCCGCAGTTCTAACTCCTTAAATGAAATATTTACTCAGGTAGGTAGACCCAGTGAAGTCAATAGCCAGGCCAAAGCTAAAAACAAATTTGCAAGCACCAGCTAGAGGCAAAATCTCTTTCTTGGGACATTTCTGTACTGGCCTCTTTCAGCAGCGATGTGATCCATAGCCATGTAACCTCTATAGCTGTCCATGGCAGATTTCAGTCTACTTTTCCTAGACCTCCTGGTAGTCAAGCTAATTTGTTCGCTGGTCTTCATAATTTGCAACAAGCCAGTGTGGTATTGTCATTGTTCCCAGTCACTGACATGATGAATGGAGCAGAGACTGCTCTGTGCCATCTGTTCCTTTTCTGTGTCATCACCACATCGATTCAGACAAGTTGTTCTTAGCTACAAACATCTGGAACATTAAGACTAATGATACTTAACAAGGAAGACAAATTTCCTTAGTATTACTAATAAAACTGAACGAAAGTGCATAGCTTTAACTTATGTTTAACGATGAAATTTCCGTCTTTGAGCAGGAAATTAACACTCACACAAGATTTAAAAATTGCTTATTGTTCTTGTAGTGTAATTGTCCAGTGCTTCCAGAAGCAGGAGATTTATACAGGCTCAGATGAGAACTAGTAATGCTGCTCAGCTGGGAAAAAACCCAAAAAATAGCACTGCAAAATAGCCCATTTTTTTTAATCTAACAGGTGGCTCCATTTTGCAATTCTTACTCCTCCAGTGAAGCACTTCATTGAATTAGACCCAGCGAGGTCAATAGCCCTACTCATCCAAGTAGTAGTTATGCTTCAAAAAATTTTATTAGCATTACTAAAGTTAGTGACATAATGCAGTAGATTATTTTCCTTCCCCATTGCCAGTGAAGAAATAATTTCAAGACATGAAAAGAAATGGATTATTGTATTAAATGTGACTCCATACATGGGCTCTCTGTAGTCTTATTTCCAGTTGACTCTTTTGAAACAAATCCCTATGTCAAACAAAGCAGCATATTTTATATCACTGCAGAAGGATGGGTAAGTGGGGCCTTAAGAGTACTTTTAGGCAGGTCTCATTCCACTCTCCAGCTGTTCATCCCTTAGCCTGGGAGATGACTATTCCATCTATTTATAGCAGCCTACTTCTTGCAGTGAGTGTCAAAGCAACCTTTCCTACATGTGAGACTGTCACCCAGGAAAGTGCTTCTTTCTCAGTGCTGCTAAAATTTCAAGTGATCAGCTACGACTTGTTCTGAGACTAGTGCACATCCTTCAGCTCCAACACTTTCACTGTAACTAACAGACATCTAAATCAGTCTTTTACCTTGAATAACACTTTTCGTCACCTGCTATGCACTGCCCTGGCAAACAGCAGCTGATGTAACAGATTTACTGCAGCATTAATGCAGTTTCTATGCATAAAGTTTTCTTTTCTTCCTTTTATCTGCTGGAGGAAAAATAGAACAGAGGTGACTCAAGAATTCTGACTGAGATAGGCAAAAATGAAGTACTCAGACAAAAAGGCTCTGCCAAGGTTTCTACTGTTTCAGCTGTCTCCCTGCTATGCTCATCCATAGGACAGACCTGTTCCCAGTACCACCCCAGCCCCTTGGGCCACACCACAACTGTCGTAGTGTGGTCCCAGTACCACTCCAGCCAGCAACCAAGAACCATGCAGCCGCTCACACTCCCTTCTCCCACTTTCCCCCACCCTGGTGGAATGGGGAGGACCAAGAAAAGTTAAATATATATAGGTTGAGATAAGAACAGTTTAATAATTGAGAACAAAATGAGATAAAATACTAATGGATAATAAAAAGGAAAAGACCAAACCAACAAAACCCAACAATACAGAACAAACCAAGTGATAAACAATACAATAGCTCACTGCCCACAGACCGATGCCAGACCCTGTTCCTGAACCCAGATTGGCTCCCCTTCCAGGTAATTCCCCCCAGTTTATATACTAGGCATGATGTGCTTTGCCTAGTTCAGGTCACTTGTCCCAGCTATGCTCCCTCACAGTTTCTTCTGTGTACCTTCTCACTGGCAGACCATGAGACATAAGAAAGAAAACATCCTTGATTAAAGATAAACAACCTAGCAGACACCAAAACATCAGTGTGTTATCAACTTTATTTTCATTCTGAATTCAAACACAACAACGTACCAGCTACTGAGAACAAATTAAGTCCACCCCAGCCGAAACCAGCGCATCAACCCTGGCTGGATCCCCCAGTCCATCCTCCCTGCAGTGCCATGCACTCACTGTGGCAAAGGTAGTACTGGTGGATGGTCTTCACCTGGCTCAGACGATGGTCCAGAGCTCCAGTTCATCCCTTTCACCGTGGGGCCTGGCTGCTGTATTCCTGCCAGTCTGTGGAGGACAGATGAGCATCACCCCCAGCAGGGTGGGGGGAAGCTTAATAGACTCTGTTTCCATTGAAAACAGGTGTTTAGGGGAAAGGGTTGGAGCAGGGTTTGAGAATTGTCAGGAGAAATTCTCAAGATTGAGGTTTACTGTTGTACTTCTGTGAAAGAAATATGAGGAAAAAGGCCTTACTCCTCCTTTCCTTCCCACAGCAACTGCCATACTTCAAACTCCAACCTTTGTCAGTTCTGGTAGCTTCTGGTAGTGGAGACAGCTGAGCCATGGCCACCTCACTTCTCCAGTGGCCCTAGATGACTGCCTCTTCTACTTGATATGTAAGGCAGTCATTAAACAGATCTGGCAGAAGCACTTGTTCATGAAGGCCAATTTCTATAGCCCTGTGAACCAACTGACATCAACACATTAGTAGAGGATGTGCTACTCCTTGTTATGGAAGAATTTCAGAATTCTGATACTGTTTTTAACCTTTTAAAACAGCGTGAAGATTACATCTTTATCACTAGATCTCTGAGGCCAGGAGTCACCACTAATCTTGGATCATTAGATTTGAGATTAGTACGGTTTTACTCAGACAGTTTGGCACTCTCCTAGTCCATAGCCAAGTGCTCTATTAGTGATCTGAGTTTGACTAAAGAATCTCTCAAGAAAATTCCCGGATGTAACCAGAATTGCTACAACAACAGAAAATGTAATCCTTTTGCAACATGTTCAGGATTCCTCAGGTCCAGATTTTGATGTGTAGGACAAAGGTACACATACACACACACACAATCAGCAGTTCTGTGTAAAAATCAAAACCTAGTGAGAAAACCAAAATATCCTGTGATTACTCTGCAGTGAGTCATGGCCTTCTCCACAAAAAGACACATATGCCTCTACAGGGCTCTGTTGACTCCAGGCACTCTGAACAGATTAAGATTTTTACCTGAGTCTATCTAGACCTAGTTTAAATTTGCTTGTATTCTTACTAACTTAATTCAGTCTCTTACTGAAACTTGATAAGAAAGTTAGATACCCAACCTGACATGAGTCACATGAAGTTTCAGACCAAACTCACCTTCCATATTATGCTTAGGGCAATACTTTAATTAACTTCAAGAAGCAATATAATTAGAGATTAATCCCAGATTTCATATAGTATAGAACAGCAAGAAAATCATCCACATATTTCCTCTTTTCCACATATGTTTAATTAGAAGTGTCAGCAGGCTTTACAAGAACTCAAACCACTGTTTACTGTCGTGACCTTTTGATAACACAAAACACCTTTAACTAAAGTCTTTTAATCAAACTAGTCACTCCCAGAAGCTCAGGCAGTTTTTCCTGCAAACATCTCTGCCTTTCTACACTTACACATACACTTTGAATATTTTCAATCAAATCAATACATCTGTTCACAGTGTAAAGGTAAGGCTGATAATAACTGTTTATAAGATACAGCAAAATCCCTGACCATTCTTATAACACTTCTCATATCATTACTATTAAATGTGCTTACACTTTGGATTCCAGTGAGTCTTCTTTCCATGCTGCTGTTGTCATGACCTTCCTAAGAACTCACCGCATACCTCTGTTCCTCAGCATCACCATCAATAAAATCCAAGTAGTTTTGATATCTTGTAATGATATGAGAAAGTTGATTATTACTGAGTGAACACCAGACTTTTGGGCTAACAGTAGCTGATGTGGCAACAAAAGCCAGGATAATGCCTTGTTCAGCCTTTTTTCAGACCTCATGGCATACATGAAAATGTTTGATCTGTATTTTAATCAAACAGTGGTATTTCCCAAATCATTCGCCAGAATTATGAAGGTTTTCTAGTCAGTTCAAAGCCGGTTCTCTTAATGTGTATTTAGTGGACTCATATTTGTGCTAGATATTGGGAGAATCTCTTCCCACACTCAGCATTGCCAACTGGCACAGTTTTATCAATAGTCTAACAGCATTTAATGTTTTCTCCTGTAGCCCCAGCTCCTGGAGCAATGGGACTCTGTGAGATAAGCTTCATACATTTTTTTTTTAATGACAGTGGAGAAACCTTTGAGTTAGTGCTTTTTTATATTTTCATATGGTCCTCTGTAGGCACAAAGGCAACAACATGGTGTCTAAATGAAAGTTGAGATTTTCAGATGATAAATGGCTGTGGGAACTAGGCTTCAACATAAACAACCAGTATAGTGAGATCCATGTTGGACCTGAAGCCTTGGCAATTCTGGCAGTGTAGCATTTTGTAATATTTATTATCCTTTGAGACTGAGTTTCAGTGTTTCTTCCAATAAAATCAAGTTAATAAATTGCATTTTTGATTTTCAACTGACCTTCTACACTTGAATTTTATTTTCATAGCTTAGATACAGATAAGAAGCAGTTCATGTTACAATTTCTGCTGTCCAGGGAATGAAAAATCATATTTCATAGAATTTTTCTACTCTTCAATATTTATTTTGGGTCAAAACCAAAACTGTTTAGAAAGTATTTTTCTAAACACTTAAACTAGTTACCTTATATTTTTTTGAAAACTTTTGGATATGTCTCTAGCGGACAAAGATCCCATAACTGATAGAACATTTTCATAATGGGAGACAAGTTCAAATTCATTCCCTGCCAGATTCATAACAGAAATTCTCAGTCCCTTTCTGCAGCAGAGACTTAAACCACTACATTCAGTGTCTTTCTTTCACTCTCCCACACCATAGCCAAATAAAATTTTGTTCATGTTCCTCTAGGGAAAACTTTTCAGTGAAACAGATGTAGAAGTATACAGAAATATTGGTTTGGGAAAATAAGTTCAGAACTTTCTGAACCTTTTTTCCTCAGAGCTTTGCTATATTCTTGACTTCTAGCAGTTTATAACATGGTGGGGTTGTTTTTGGAAATAAATATAGCATACTGTAAAATCAGTTGTAAATCCACAGAATGTAGCCTTCAAATCTTTATGTTCTGAAACCTTTAACTGAAGACTATTTAGATATTTTTTCAGAGGGCACTTCACTGTGACCAATTAATATTAGGTTCAAATGAGGCACTGAAATAATACGTTGCGAGTTGTAGGCTCTTTGTTGTAACTGGCCTGGGACCCACTCTTAGCAGCAGGATTAATGTCAAACAGGTCTCAATGAGGCACAGGCATTAACCAAAATCTGGAAGAGCATTTGGTATAGGTATTCCACCCATTCCAGTCCTTTGGCAATTGCTGACTTATATTTTCTAAACTAGGACAAATATTAAGCGACGCTTTCCTGTTACACTATATGGTGCCAAGACATGAGTGCAAGCATGTATTTTGTGTTCATTAGCTTTTTACTGTTCCCAAGAATCCTCTTACCTAGTAAGATGTTACAGACGTGAAGGATTAATTCCATGTTTAGCAAAAACTTGCTGTATAAAACTGAAGGAATAAAGGACCTTAAAGCTGCTTGGATGAATGAACTTGTACTGACCTCTGATGGCTGTGAATGTGTATGAAACACAGTCCTGCAATTACTTGTGCTTCCTTAAGAGCTCCAGTGCTCTAATTAAAATAATGTTGACATGACAAGAAAAAATATTCTTTTGAAATGGAAACCAAATGATTTATAAGGGAGTCCTGGGATTATTTTTGCTTTGCATCATCATTCCCTCTTGAAAGCATGGTGAAAATGTACACAAGCCAAGTGTTCACAAAAAACCCCATTATTTTCAATGGGAAGTCTGCTTTTCTGTCTTTCAGCTGTTTGGAAATTTCACAAGAAGGTTTTATTAAAACACTTGTCCAACTTACTTCTTCTTTGTAAATGTTTTTATAGGGCAGAAAGCACATGAAGCATGAAAAAACTACTGCCACAATTTTCACGCCTGCTGAGTTTACAATGCACTACAGAAGACCCAATTCTTTGGGCTGCTAAGTTGGGAGAAGGACATGAACTTAAATCACTGTCAGTGTGGCAGAAACTATCTTGTGATCTTTGGAATGGGCCTGCCTGGACCTCCAAAAAGGTGGGGGAGAGCATGGGGAGAAGCTGACTTCATTCTGGCAAGATTTTCTCCCAAGAATTTGTCCCTGAGGCAAATTCTGAGAATTTCTAGAGCTTTATCCTTTACTCCACCTTTTAAGGAGTCTTAGAGCAGCAACTTTCAACCTCTTATGTGGAAATATCACTCTATTAATAACCCAAACATGAGGCAAACACTTTGTATATGATAATATCTCTTATACCTTGAATAGGCAGAGAGGTTCATGCAAGTGTAATAGAGATGATCTGGCCTCTTGTCCTGAAGAACTTCTGGTAGCATCAAGGAATTGTTAGAGTGCTCAGAATCAACAGTGAAACACTCAAAAGAGTACTTGAATATTGATGTGGGACCAGTCACTTCAGTGCTCTATTCAGTCTCCCAGTCTGCCTCTGGACATCTGTTAGATCCTTAAAATATATAAAAAATTACAAATCTCTATTAAAATCTTCAATATTTATAAAATGTTGCTAAACTTTCAACATCACAGGGGTTGCAGAGACTCAGTAATAAAGCATTTGGTTTAAGTAATAGTTCATACCTGATTCCACTAAACTAATCCTCTGGCATAGTGGGGATTCAATGCAGAAACAAGGAGCCCTCACACCTTCTCATAGTGAGTTAAATGTGGATGTTCAGCACACAGTTCCTCCTGTCTGCTGGGTTTTCAAAGGAGGTATCACCAGTACTATTTAAAATTAAAAGAAAAACCCCACCCACTCTCTTGGCCTCTATAATCAGTTTGAAAATTCTTTGGTCTTAAAGTTGAGTCCAAAATCATTCAATTCGAGAGAAAGATTCCAATTTATTTTGGAATATCGGGTTCTTGGAGCTCAAAAGCACAGATGAGCACATGAAACCAGCTACAGAATTTCCATCTTGATAGATGGGCTGACTTTACACCATTTCATTTTGCCCTACTTTGGATAAAAATTCATAAACTTGAAAGACTAACCACACTGGAAATTCTGAAATGTCTTTGATAACTTAATATTAAAACTGAAAGTATAGCCTAACAGTCTGGCAAAACAAAGTGAAATGGGAAAAACAAAAGTAAATAGGAAAATACAAGCAAAAAAATTCATTGATTTTTTTGAAACATTTGCAAACACATCTGTTAATGGCATAGTTGTGATGGAAATAATCCTGCAGAAAAATTATTTTGATGGAACTACATTTTTCCAAAGTATATATAAAGGCAGCAGTTTTGACACAGCAACGCTGCTATCCTAGACATTGCCAAAAGCCTTTCCTGAATTACAAAAATTCACTTCCTCTGCAGCAATGGGGCAAGGAAGGTTTTATGCCAACTTCTTGTTGATAACACAAGGTCATTAAGAGACTGTTTCAGTGTTTGGTTTAAATTAGATGCACAATCTCATTGTATATGAAGACAGGGACTTTAAAGGGTGAACATGCCAGACAGGATCTGAACCCTTCTGAAAAGCTTTTGCAAACACAGCTAGCTGGAACCTGATACTGAACAAAGCACTTTCACTTAAAAGCACCATAAACCTCAAGTGGTCATTGAGGAAAAGACCCAGGCATTGAGAAAATACTCCCAGCAAAGTCACAGCATCCTCTCTGCACCTATTTCCACCTTGCTCAAGGATTTTTATGCTGCTGGAGAATGGGTTTTGGAAAAATCAACAGTCTAGCTTGTCTGAGATACTAAAGACTTTAATACCACTGGTCATGAGCTTTAAAAAAAAAAGCATGTGTGATTCTGTGTAAGAGAGGGTAGAATAAAGTGGCCATGAAAGATCATGCTCTTAGCTTACACTACTAAGATTTCTGAGAGACAGGTCATATTATGTGCATAAATTGAGTGAGAGTCCAGCACAGCAATGGGGGAAATCTAAAATCCACAGAAGAAGTTCTAATTTCCAGGTGAAGAGGCAGAATATTGTGAGTGACTCAAGACAATTCCTTTTGCTGGAGAATAGTTGAAAAGCGATGTCCTGGTGGCACCTGCAGACCTGCTGCTGCACAGACAGCAACTATTGCTGGCTATCAAGCAAGCCTTGAACTATAGCCTGCTCTCACACAGATACATGTCAACATCCAAAAATATACCTATTTAATTTCTTATTTGGCTTGGATTATGCAAGTTGGATGGTGGGTTAAATGTTGAGTGTTGTGATTTAAAATTAGAAATTCAAGTTTATATCTCCAATTACTGGAGTGTCCTTAAACTAAGAATGATTTGTACAATTAAAAAATCACTAAACATCTTAGGTCAAATGACTTCTTCAGCAAACTGTACGGAACATACAATTCACAGTTTGTTTTCTGGGATAATCACAGAAATAGCAGGAAATTTGGTCAATTTATCAAAAGTTTGATTATGTTTGGGAGCATTATGTTAAATCCAGCTTCTCACTTGCATTTTGGTTTCTGAACTGCCATTGTTAGCACAGATGAATGCTATTGCAAGAGTGGCTCTGATCAAATCCAAACCTAATGCTTTTTGAAATATGAAGATAAATTATGTTTTACCATTAAGTGGAGGAAGTAAAACTAAACTTCACAATTAGTTGAAGATTTTCAGGGTGGTGAGGCAGTAGGATTTTATAAGCTATATTGGAAAAGACTTTAATCTCTTTAGCAAACAGAAAAATTTTGCTGGCAATATATTTTCTAGAAATTATATAAGAATATTTGAGCTGAAACATTTCAAGCACTTAGCTGACCTCAAAGTAATGGTGAACCTTCGTGATATTACAAAGTGAGACTGTGTGCTAGCAAGTACCTAAAATAACCCAGGATAACCTCTTTGATAGTATAATCAGGAAATTCTGGGTGTAGTGGGAATGAAAGAAATAATAAATTAATATTTTTTTATATCTATATATGGACTTTTTCCATTTTACAGTGAAGTGAACTATTTGAGTGGCACAGAAATAGGGTCAGGATCCTGACCTATTAATTAATCTTCAACAGAGAAGGGAAACAAATAAGAATCATGGCAAAGGGAGCTTGTCTGTTTCAGTGCAGGAAAGTCAGGAAATCTCAGGCTGCCACTCTGATGCAGAAGGATAAATTGTGCAGACAGACCAAATACTGGCCCTATGTTAACTACACCTGCTTCAGTGGAGAGCAGGTGGACAGCAGCACAGGAAGGTCATAGCTGGATAAGCACTTTAGAATTAGCTAAATTTGAGCATGTACATCTGGGAAGGAGAACAGCAGAATGCCACACAAGTGAATCAAAATGAAGTATGAAATTGAGTAATAACCAGGAGAGGAAGGAACACTGCTTGTATATGGGAAGAGACAAATTACTTCCAAGACATGAATTCTACCATCAGCATTGTGATCTTCATACCAGCATAACTTAGGAATGCTGCAGTTAAAACAATTCAGTCATTGCTCAAGGCACACTGTGCTTAGCTGCAGCAATTAGCACACACAAGGTTGTATGAGGGGCTTTTTCTTTTAAAAAGACCCCAACAACAAAAAAGACAAAGAAACCCCCAGCAATGTCAGAGGACTTCAGTTTCACTGAAGTCAGCCTTAGGCAGATGTATAGCACTGATCTTGTAAGCCACAGTGTCTCGCCTTCATGACGTTTTACCTCAGGAAAATGAAGGTGTATTAGTTGCCCTGAGGTAAAAGAAAGGGAAAAAAAGCTACTTCAGGTCTAGTGAAGACAAGTAGTCAGTTTAATTTATTGTAAAGTAAACAGAAAGACTGTGCCTGGGTAAGAATACAGCACTGGCCTCACATACTTAGCCAGAGGCAAGCACCTGAAGTGTCACCTTCCCCTTTTGTATTTGTAGTGACATAATCCACATTTGTTAGCTTGCTCTAAAAAACTCATCTGTCTTGAGCAATGAAAGCAAAACCTCCTTTTACCTTGGTTTTGGGGTCAAAGGCAAAGCTTGGAGAAGGTTATTAACAGAATCAAACATATTGAGAATTGCTGGGAAACTGTTCTGCTCTATTTAAAAAAAAAGATTTGTTTTAGCTCCCAAATTTTTAAGGCTTTTCCTTCTTGATTTCAGTAAACATAATGCACCTATCATCATCTTCTCTTGAAGCTGGTTTACCTTTCCCTTGCCTTCCACATAAACCAATACATCAATTCCCATATTCCACTCCAGATTTCTTCTGAGAATGAAATTATATATGCAGTATAAAAGTTGTACCTTCCTCTAACATTAAGGATCAGTTCTTCCTCAGGAGCTTCTGGAAGCGAATATCCCCCAAAGAGCAGTAGTCAGCAGTTTCAGAACCGGGTCATTTAAATTTGAGGGAAAAATCCAGGCTTTATAAATTAAAATGGAGCCAAAGTTATGAAATTCATATTAAATATAAAATCAGAACCAGTCTAGACCTTTTTCATTACAACTTGCTGATAAAGCAAGAGTAAAACCTTACCTAGTAGAATGGCCAACTTCTCAAAACCAGCACACAATCTGTTAGGCATCTCCCCTGAAACCATATAACATTTTTTTTTCATCCTTTCAGGGGCCTTGTGTTCAGCTAAGAGGACTTTATTAGTAAGTGGGATATGGGGATTACTCCTATTCTAATAGTTGCATCCACGGAGCCTGGAATGCCTGTCCAATTGAATTGATCATTCCGTTTGGGTTGAGACCACGAGATTTACCTCCCATACATATTGATAACATTTTTGTGTATTAAGAGTCATATCAAAAAGCAATTCTGATTCTTTGCTAAGGGCTAGATAAGTTATATTTAATAAATTATCCTTATGCAATTTTAAAATTCCCAGGCAGTTACAACCTGAGTGGCAGGGGTTCAGCTCACAGTAAGATCTATAGGGATGTTAACAAGCTGGACTATGCCAGCTGGTACCCCTATCAGTTTGCTAAATTTTTTTTTAAATACCAATTTCTTAAATTTTATTTAAAGTAGAATATTAATCTACTGGTGGTAATGTGGGATAAACACATCACAACCTGAAGCTGTCACAGTCTAAACCAAATTATTTGGGAATGGAGGGAAACAGCACAGTAAATCACAATATAAGATGTGATTATCATGTGGAATGCAGTGGTCAAATCCTCAGTTTTGGCAAACAATTTGAATACCTCCACCAAAGCAATCACATCTGTCGAATATTTACAATGGATGTCTGCCACAAAATGCAGCAAACAAATCATTACTGTAGATCAACCAGTATAGCCTTCTGCTCCATTATTTATCATAATCAGTTATTTGGGTACCTTCCTTATAGTTCACACATCCTTGCCCCTCTGCCCTTACCTTTTACATTCTCTGGCTCTTTTCCATTCTTGTGATTTCACTGACCTACAAAAGAACATGTGACAGTAAAAAAAACCCCAAAATTAATTTACACTCATTTAAAATTACATTAGGACTAACAAGTGACATTTTATTTCATTCTAATTTGTAATTTGTAATTAAAATTCGATCTCTATGTGCTCAGAGGAACATACAGGGTGTGATTTTCAACACTGGCTCAATTTTTTTTCTAGCTTTAAGTGCAATTTGCCTCAGCAAGGGCAAGGAAAAAAAAAGGCAAGCCAGAGAACTCTCAAAAATTGCACATTTTTTGCTAGATAAGAACACTGATAATATTTCCATTGAATTCGTTGTGGTTTGGAGATTAGTCCTGAGTACCATCATGCAGGTGTACTGGCTGGTGACAGCAGCAGAATGCTAGAGGCTCACAAAATCCCTTCAAAAACACCCAGCACCATGCTAACACATCAAGAGTTCCCCTTTGTGTTATTGTCACCTGAAAGAGATATAACATGTGCCCAAGCATTACACTGAAGTGTTTGGGAAGAGGGGGAGCCATTATTTTGTCTCTATCTAATAAAAAGATCTGGAGACCAACTGTAGAGTGAAGTGACCTCCTTTGTACTGGGAATTAAACCTATCTAAATGGTCCCAGATCTAGGAAATGTACAAAATCAGTTCAAAATAGAAGTCTGGGTGTGTATCTCAGATGGGAAAGAAGATATGCTGGCTCAGACCCTCAGCACGAATGGCAATGACATGTGACCAGGCTGGTTTATCAAATCATGAATCTGGATCAGGAGATCTGGGACAAAGACCCAATTATTGACTGTATCACTTATCGATCTATAGGATGGAAAAGGCTTTTAATAAAAGCCAATAAG
This sequence comes from Acanthisitta chloris, assembly GCF_000695815.1. Lineage (NCBI taxonomy): Eukaryota > Metazoa > Chordata > Aves > Passeriformes > Acanthisittidae > Acanthisitta > Acanthisitta chloris. The sequence goes on from NW_008669758.1 coordinate 131,315, forward strand.
TACAAAATATAAAGACCCAAGATATCTAATCCAAACCTTATACTAAACCCAACTATTTAAAGATAAACGATTATGATCCTCACTCTTGTGTTCTTTACCATGTAGACCTGAAGGTGTCAGTCCAGGGACAAGCAAGTCTCCTGTATTACACTGCCATGCATTTAGAGATCAGCTGTGCGTTTGCTCTCCCCAAACAGTGGATCAGTGCTGAATCCATCACCTTTGATGGCAGCTGGACACATGGTCCTGCACTACAGTATTGTTCTTGTGAAAAGACACACAAATCCTCTGTACAACCAGTAACGTGCTGATGACAAAGCCTTGCCTGCAGCCCAGATATCTGCAGCACTCCCAGGACACATTTTCACCTGCATCCATTTCCTTCTTAATGGATTTATGCTCAGCCTGAATTTAAACTGTCCACAAATGCCATCTGCCCTTGCAAACAGCACTGTACTTGTTAGGGTCTGGGCTACTGACAGCCCACACTGGGACCTGGAAACCAAGCAGGTTGCTGCACAAGCCAACAGATGGCTGTCTTGCATTTCTTTCCATTAACAATTCCATTTGCTGCAGAGAAACAACTGCCACTGCTCTCTGGAATCTATTTCCCATCAGGATTTTACACAATTTTGCAAAAAAGAAGGAATAAGAAATTCTCTAAACCCTTTCACTTTATATGGAAAAAATTTTAACTGTGACATAATTGTTGCACTGTTTAAATATGCAACCACTGTACTAAACATTGAATTTTTTGTCTCATGAAGCCTCTTCAATTTCTATACCAGATTTTTGTTTAAACCTTTCTGGTCTATCTACATTCATCAGAATTAAAACAATAGATGCACATGGATATAATCATCATACAGCATGACTAGGTAAGAGTACTGGGTCTTCACTACCTAAGAAATAAAAAAAAAGACCCAGTAGTTCTACCTGCCCTTCAGAATCAGTAAGTCAGCAAATATTTACAGATCCTAAAGCAGACTTGGCTGAATACCACAAAAAATACTGAATAATTTTGTCATAAGCACTGTCAGCTTGTTCAGTTATTATTTGTGGTTTATTATTAAGAACTGCATATGCGTATCTGCATGACAAATGGTTTTAGCCCTGAAGATGTTTATGAATCCTAAATACTTCACAAATAGTCAGTGAATAATTATCCATGCTGAAAAGTAATATTGCAAGTCATTATGGGTTAGATCTTTTTGGTGATTTTCTCATTTTAACAGACTAAATTATCTAACCATAGTGTAGAAACAGAAGACTTGCCTAAGCAGGCAAATCAAATGCTTGAACAAAAATATCAGATTCTGAAAGAACTAGTAGCAGGGGATAGTTTATGAAAAAAACCTTTGTAATAACTACTTCGGTTTTTTTTCAAGTGGCAGGAGGTAGATGAATTTTTGAGCAATTAACACATTCATAGAAAACCAGATCAGTTCAGTAACAGGAGAAGAGGAATAAAAGATTAATTAGCTCAATAGTTCTTCAAGAATAATTTTGAACACTTCTAGTCCAGAATGGACTTAAAGATTTACAATTAATCACTATTGTCAGAGTGAAATCCCCTGTACTCTTTAGGACTTAAAATAAATTAGACTGCATTCTGGACAATTCCATTGTTCAAAAGACATAATAAACACAACTTGAAGGAGTATTTAGTTCAGATTAGTTGACAGAAAAACACCACTTACTGGTATTTGCATAGATACCAATTTTAACCCAATTTTGCCTGTATTCTTGTTTGCAGTTGGTGTTCCACAAAGAACAAACATACCAGACATAGACCAGCAAATATTCCTGTAGTGGTCACTTGAAAACATGCAATTTCTTCTCCATCATCCTCTGCCTGCAGAAAATTTTGTGGAAGAATCTTCCCTTCTAAATGATTCAGTCAAAAGCAATATATTTTGGATTTGAGTCACATTCATGGAACTTCATGGTATTTGCTTTCCTTTATATGCTGGGTTCAAAAAATAGCCTGCTTTCTCTCTTAGGAATTACATGTAATGCAGTATGAAATGTAGACTTTAGGAAGATAACCCAGGGAGAAAATTAAGGACATAAGACATTGTGATAGCATTTTGTCATTAAAGTGCTTATAGTTTTGGCCAGATTATTTGATCAAAGCTGAAAACCAGCTGGAGGCTGCAATTCCTTTTTCAATTATTTATGACTTTTTTTTACAACATTAATCTTTTTCAGAATGTAGATTGTCTAGATTAAAATTATTTTTTTAAAAGAAGCATTTCTGGTGGAAAACAGCATAACCAATCCACATAGAAAAGGTTTAAAATTCATAATTTTAGGATAAAACCTAGAATCCTGATAAAAATGTTTATTGCCACTAAGAGAACAGAAACACTATCACATGACTAACATGACAGATAAACTATTACCTCCTCTGAACAGATGTCAAAAGGAACTTACAACTCAAAGTTACTCAGGCAGTAATTCTAAGCAACAAATACATTTGGAAAAACACCACTGCTGATTTCAAGAAAGAAAGGAAAAATACAACTTATTCAGTATAAATTCTGCTGTTATTTATTTGCCTTAACACACCATTCCTCAGTATGCAGTTGCTGAGCCTACAAATGGGAGAGAATGATTATGATTAAGCAATATACAAAAGGTTTGATTATTTTCTGTCATAAGAGAAAAAAAATATCTACAGTTACTTGCTCTGAGGAGAGTTCACATGGTATGAAATCCTCACCTTGCCTTTCCCCTCTCTCTTGGTAAAGGATGGTTTTTGACATTGTAGAGGTCAAACATGAACATGTGGCCACTGGATGAGACCAGAATCAGACAGGAAGAGAGACCTGATGATTTTGCAGAATGTTTTGAGTGGATTCTTTCACCAGAGTCCAGTCTCCCCAACTTGCCAAAGACTGTGAAGATGATGATCAGTACATTCACGTGCTGTTGAAGAAGAACAGGCAGAAGACCAGGGATGTGCCACTGATTACAGCCATGATATTCCTGCGGTCCCTTTTGTTCCATGCACCCTGACACTTCATTAGCCCACATTTATATGACAGCAGAATAAATTAAAAGGCAGTATATTTGTTAAGTGAAACAACCCCAGGTAAATTGTTCCTGGTCCAGTAGCTGACACAACTTTCAGTCAAAGGGAAGGTTTAATGGTTTATATAAGTCCTTACATAAACACACTGGGGACTTACCAAGTAAACACCAACACAATCTTTGCTGAGAATCAATCTCTTTTCAGACTCTCATCAACTCTTAAAATCTGTCTCTCATTATCTTGCATACAACAGGCCTCTTGTAGAACTTTATTTATTTAAACAAAAGACTGTTTTCCAGTGCCAGGATGCCGGGAGTTGCCCAGGCAGCCGGGTTCTGCTGAAGCTGTGTGACCTCCTCACAGATGCTCATCTATACATGTGGCTGATCTAGTGATTGACAGTCTCTCCTCAGTAGCAGGCTGTCACCCACAGATGAATGGTCACAGCCAGGTCTCCTTAACAGTGAGGAAGGGGTGCAGCAAGCTCACTGCCCTGGACTTCAGGAGAGCAGACTTCAGCGTCTTCAAGGACCTTCTTGGCAGTGTCTCTTGGGATGAAGTCCTGAAAAGCAGAGGAGCACAAGATTGCTGGTTGACATTCAAGGATCACCTCCTCCAACCTCAGGAACAATGCATCCCGACATGGAGGAAATGAGCCCTCTCCAGAAGGAAACAAGAGACCTGGCTACCCTGGACAAAGAATCAGGGAGCTATAGATCAGTCAGTCTCACCTCTGTGCCTGGCAAGATGATGGAGCAGATTCTCCTGGAAGCTATGCTTAGGCACATGAAAACCAAAGAGGTGACCAGCATGGCTTTATCACAGGCAAGTCATGCCTGACAAATTTGGTAGCTGTCTACAATGAGGCCAGAAAATTTGTGGATGGGGGCAGAGCAACTGATATCATCTACCTGGACTTATGCAAAGCATCTGACACTGTCCTACATGACATGCTTGTCTCTAAATTGGACAGACATGGATTTGAAACATGGACCACTCAATGGATTAAGAACTGGCTGGATGGTTGCACACAGAGTGTTGTAGACAGCAGCTCATTGTCCATGTGGAGGCC
>NW_008669759.1:0-30366 GCF_000695815.1 Acanthisitta chloris
AATAAAGACAATTTAATATTATCTTTATTTAAGATAAACTTCAGCAGTTTGTACACCTGGACTTGGAAGGTGTCTTATGTATGCCATGGGTGAGAACTGCATAGATACCTATTCATTAATGAAAAAACACCTTTCATCTACTGGAAAGTACTGATGTTGGAACAGGAGCAATTAGAGTCTTGATTTCCTACTTGCCCATTCCTTCTGGGGACAGCACGTGATCCCTCCAGCTGCATTGTCCTTCCAGTACACACCCTCTAACAATACTTACATTTTAGGCCATGGGTTGTGGGGTGTTATCACAGCTGCAAAGCAAGTTTCTTCCATTAAAGTGGGATATTAAATCTTTGTTCCTGCCTAAAAAGGGGCCTGAAATATTCCTGATCTCTTCTGCTTTTGCATATTAATGTAGTCAAGTGCATGATGTAACCCTAAACAACTAAATAATTTAATGCAAGACAAACTTCACTGATGGTTTCAGAGAGAAAGAGAAAGTTTTTTTTTTTATAACTTGGTGATGGCTTTCTTCCCTCTGCTTCTGACTTTCTGTTGACATTGGTGTTGCTTATCTTTTCCTGCCTCCCACACATATTGATTACCTCTCAAGCTGATGCCCTCTGTTCTCCCTTGACTTGCTGCTTTATCTCGGTCTGTAACACTTGTACATTTTTAGTTGCTTCTATTTGTACACATGAGCCAAATTTATCCTTGGTTTTCTGCCAAGGAGTTACATCAAATGTAAATTTGACCCTTTCAGTTTTCCTTACTGCTTCTGAATTCAGGTTTCCAAACACAGAAGAAGACTGCGTCGCCATGATGAAGTATTTATAGCTTGAGACCTGACCCTGCACACAAAGAGCCTCTAAGCAAAATTACAACTTCTTCGTAGGCCTAAGTGCATCATTTTAAGTATGACAGACCTTCTCACTCTCTGTCTTCCACTCATTGCCAGAGGTTTCTATATTTACACTGCTAAGCACACAACTTTTGGTGTGTATTCTGTACTGTACTCTGTGTGTACCTCCAAAGCTGATTTGAAGCCTTTTTGGTGACACCGCCATCTTGAGCTGTTGGCATGGCTCTGAGTCTTGTATCATTAATTTGTGGAGGAGAATGTCCCCAAGGAACAGCTGAGGACCATGCCAGGTTCCTGCAACAATTTGGCAGTGCCCTACTTCTCCTGGGATTGATATGGAAACCTCTGTGACAATTTTTCACACAGATGAGTTTTCTGTGACTATGCAGGAAATGTCACATCCAAGGAACACATATTTCTTGGGTCATAATGTAGCATAAATGCTGGAATATAATTTATTTTAAAAGTGCAATTCCTATTTTATATGCAGAAAATACTGCTAACAGAAGCAACACTGTTTACTCAGTTTCATTCTCATAGTACAGAAAAATGCTACTCAATTTGAAATAGTCTAAAACATGCAGCAACAATTTTCAAATGAGATACAGTGATTAATCTACTACATGGCTTTACATGTAGTGTTTCATTCATTTCCCTTGAGCTTTTTCTGTTTTGGGGAAGACTAGCAAAAATGGACAGACTTAGAATGAGATTTTTTCCGGTCATACTTCTTCCTCTGCACGTTTTTTGCATACAGATTTTATTTCCAGATTATAGCAAAATACTTCATTTAAATGTATTGTATTGGAAAATAAATAGTAAACTATTCTAATCTGTTCACCTATAAAGTAACAGATAATGTGCAGTAAATTAATTTAGTGTCTTAGTCTCTGTATAGGATAGAAAGGTAACAACCTAACCAAAACATCCACAAGTCCATGGGCCTTGATGGGATGCATCTATGAGTCCTGAGAGAGCTGGTGGATATCATAGTTGGGCCACTCACAATCATCTATGAAAAGTCATGGAGATCAGGAGAGGTGTCTGAAGACTGGAAGTTGGCAAAGGTCACCCCAATCTTCAAAAGGGTAGAAAGAAGAATTTCTGAAAAATCCCAATATATGATATAAAGGTTTGATTAGGTTCATCCAGTTTTCATAGCCCAGCCAAGAATTTCTGGGGCTAATTCTAAAGGGTAACAGCTTGAGAGTAACTCTTTTTTAATTTATGAAATATTTCAGGTGTAATGAATTTTGTTTGCAATTATGCTTATAGAGGTGCCTATGATCCTCATATTTGAATATCACTCGATTATCAGAAGTCTTAAGTGATGTATTTTCATGCTTCTTTGTTGTATGCACATCTATCTATACTTGACTCTGTCTATTTCCCTATCATTTGAAAATCTAATTTCTGAGATTTCTGTGGACTTCTCGGTCACTCAGAAAGCCACAGTCTGAGCCTTAGTGGTCTGAAGATGCAAATGCTCTAAGACAGAAGAAATACCTGTAGGATGGTAAAAGCACTTAAAAAGGTACAGGTTGCAGAGCACTTCAGAGATAAAAAGATACAAAGGGTTCAAAGGTACAAAGTGTTATCAACTCATACAGGAACTCCGAGAGAAAAGAAAGGGAAGGAATTGGTGGAAGGAGATATTGTGATGATTCCATTAGAGTATAACTAAAAGTCATTAGACTTACTCCAAATCTTTTAAATTTGGTATACCTCTCTGAGCCTCCTGCTGGTAGAGTTCATGTAGAATCAAATTAATTTGTCTTTACGGAAGATAGATAAGGAGCTGATGTCCAAATGATATTGCACAGGTGCTATTTTGGGTGAGTTGATTCCTTGAATTCAATTGAACCTCTATAGACATGGCTGTGGTTCTTGGCTGGGGCTGCCATGGGACAGGAGTAATGTGAGTGCTTGTTGGGGCTGGTCAGGGTGGAGAAGGCTCAGTGGTGACCTTTGGACACTGCTAAATGGGCACTCAGAAGTCAGCAGCATCTCATCAGGAATCCAGCCTCTCAGGACGATTTCTTTCTCCGCCCAGACTGCCTTTAGCCACCTGACTTTACTGCCCTTAAAGTCTGTGCTGTGCTTTGCTTCATGCTCTGCCAACACTTCTGTGTGATGTGCAGTGCCCTTGGCATGCTCAGATATTCACTGTCCAGACTGATCCCTATATCCCACAAAACCTTAAGAGCAATATGACTGCTTTTCTTCCTCGCTTTGCTGTAGAAAGCTCCCTCAGCAGTGGCTCAAGGACTAGTAAGAGCAGGGTGGGAAGCTCTGTTCAGGGTAAATCCTGTTATCCTTACATTTCCTGTTGGCTGCCTGTGGTAGAGAGATACTAAGTAATTTGCTGATACTGTAGTTTGACAAGGTGAATGAGCCTAGTGTACTTGACACCAGGTATAGCTGAAGGACAAAATAGGCTGAGCTCAGGCAGGCTTCTTCTGTCAGCACACACTCATCTAACAGCTATCCTGACCCTGTAACAGCAGACACCACTTGTTTACTTTTCTCTTCTGTCCTCCTCTCCCTGCCACAAGTGATTATCACCTTTAGCAGAGCACATCATCCTATACCAGACCCCCCTCAGAAAGGCTGCAGCTGAGATTTCTCAGTTCCCTGCTTAGTTTCATCACATCCCTCTCAGCACAGAAAACCCACCAAAAACAGCTGGCCAGCTATGGGCTGGTAAAGCAGAAGAGAAGCGGTAGCAGTGCATGCAAATGATTTGCCCATGACATCCACTTTTATGGAAGAAATTCCAGAAACCAGCATTTATGACCTTTCACCCTTAAAAGGGGAGAGCTTTCCTAATGGAGAAGTACTGTCCTCTATTCCACCTCCACATAGGGCAAACTGGCAGATTCTCTACACCTGTAAACTATTTTTTAATGTTGGGAAGAAGAAAATCCTCGGGGTGTTTTTTAACATGCTGCGTGGTTAGGCAGTGGGAAAAGAGAAAACAAGGAAAAAAACTGGCTGGTGTTAATTAAAGTTTATAGACAAGACATTGAAGTGCAGGAGGTATGAAAATAAATAATGTTTTCTTGGCATTTTAAACTCAGCTCCATGTGTAGTGCTGCCTTAAAAACTTTAGAATATATTTGCATTGGTTTAAAAAGTTCATAACTAAGGGGCAGAACTTGCTTAGGGAAGGAAATAGGAGACTTTAAAATCCATAGTACCATGTACAAGCCAAGTGCCATATAATATTGTATTTGGCCTTTATCACTTTTGGCTCAAAAGCATATACTCCTAGTTGCAGAATCCCAAAGCAGGAATAATAAAGAAATTAACAAAATACTTAAAAAAGCTCAACCCAAACCAAAACCAACCAGCTAACAAACAAACTGCCCCCTGCCCCTCCCCCCAAGAAAGCAAAAAAACCAGAAAGTGATCTTCTTCCTTTCATACTAGGAAGGCAGAAGGTGTATACTAAAATGGAGAACAGTGGCAAGGCACTTAAGGTATTTCTCAACCTTTCTTATAGATGTAAGTGCACTTGATCAATTAAGTAAACCTGCCATTCCAAGGTAAGACAAGGATGTAGTCTTCACTAAGCAAAATAACAGAACTTGTTACATCCTGGTAATATATAAATGCCACTGAGCCAACTGAAATGGTCTGTTTAAACATTGAAAACTGCTTATTACAGCATTGTTCCTTCCAAAGCATTTGATATTTCTATAGTAAGAGACTTTCCCCAAGATGAACTGCTAGTCTGATATGATCTGATTTACATATTTGCAGTCTGACATTCTGGGGTGTTTTAGGATCTACATGATCCAAAAGTTAAAAACTTCATGGATGAAGAGTAGCCAAGAGACAGTTCACCCAAGGGTTTAATCTTGACCAGTGTGCCTAACCATCTCAGCATATAGTACTGTTTCTGCTCCTCCCTCCCCATGCCTGACAAACTTCATAGGTAGGAAGATAATAGGTAAGTACAATTAGCAGCACCAAATGATGAACAATAGAGACAACTTGGTATACTCCTCTCATAGTTGCAATGCAACCAATACAAAGTACAAAAGTGGTACAAATATTTAAGGGCTGGTTATTTGCAATATATGCTAGAGGGCAGTTGCACAGCTGTGTCTCTTAATTCTACCACATGGATTGTCTTGCCTCTTTTAGTAGCTTCATAGAAGAAGTATGGAGATGAACTTCACCCATAAAGCCATGCGAAGGAAAGACTTGTGAAGGCAGCTGGGAGTAGGTCAAGCTCAAACGAACAAAATAGTATTTCAGGGTTCATGTGTTTGTGATGAATATACATGGAACAACGAAAGAAGCCAGTCCAGCAGTTGTATGCATCTTTGCCAATTTTTACTCAATTTCCTGTGATCCGGTTCATGTTACATGGGGGTATCCCCATGACTCTGCAGATCCTCAGTCTAGATATTGCCAGATCCACCAAATGATAGAACACTATTTTTGGTGCAAGTAGCAAAAGATTTATGGCAGGAAGATGGCAGTTTTGTGAGACAATCTGAGACAGCACAGCCTGAGAGTCAGGCTGGAGAGGAAGAAATGTCAGGACAAACAGCATCTTCAAGCTGACCAAATTCCTTAGACTTTTAAACCTAACCCAGAGCCGGCAGCTTCACTCTTTACTCCGGTACAATAATCAAGTTGCTTCTGCTGTTTTCAAAAGGTCCACAACTTATTTGTCTCTTCAAACCCTCTCATTTCCCTGTATTTGCCTTCACTAATGTGTGGTAAATGTGGCATTGTAAAAGCACATAGAGTCTGTAAAACATACTTCCTTTTCAGCCTGCACATTTGTACTCTATGGAGGATTTAGCCCTTATCACCCACTCACTGGAGTCACACATGAATGCGCAGCAGAGATTTGACATTTGGTTAACCATTAACTGAAAACTCTTATGAACCTGGACACCAAAATTTGTGGCTTTTACAGCTTAGTCATCATCCACCTTGAAGGAAGTGAGGGGGACCTATAAATCACTCCAATCAATTACCCCCTCCCCCTAAAAAATGTAGCCAGAGCACTCCAGAAATAAAACCATATGGTACAATCATGTCAGCTCTGTTTATATAAGCTGTTCCTAGAAACAGCAGTAGTGTAATACCAGATTTCCATATACTGAATCAATATTTGAGTGTTTGAGACCAGGTGTTTTATAAGATGCCATTAAGTGAGCAGAGCACATTAGCAGGTTCAAAACAGACTGTGGAGGGTTCCTCAGCCCTTGTGTCTCCACTTGCATTCCACAGTCTCACAGCACCAACATGCACTCTCCAAGTTCTTTTGATTGGATTCAGCAGACACAAACAGATTGTGACTATCATGCCTTGTTTTTTCTCAAAGAGTTTCATACATTTAGGACCAGCAATAAGAAACTAATGAACAGCTTGTCTATTTGAATAACAGCTCCTGGTAGATGTACTCACTGGGCTACACAGACTTTCTGAGGTCTCATTTGTGCATTGCATTGTTTCTAGGTTGCAGTGTGGTGGCTTTAGGTGTACGTTAATGAACACCTGCATGGCTGGTGACATTTGTCTGTCAGCACAGAGTATGCTGACTGGCTCACCAAGCAGGTGGTGCAATTGTAGATGTGAGGTTTAAAATGCATGGTAAAATATTTTGCTGCAATTCTATCCGTATAGAATTTAGCTTGTTTGCAAGAAATATCAGTTGTGCAGTTTAAATTATTATTCTGGCTGCTGTAACTCTGTTGCATCATATTGTATATGACTGTGTTCTTGCATTATTCTGCATTTTAAGCCACTATCTGAAAAACAAAACATTTTGTAGCCTACTGAGAGATTTAAATTTTCCTAAAAATATGACACTTTCTATGAATAAAATCCAAGTTACCTGTATCTATCCTTCCTATGTGCACCAGGCTGGATTAATACTGAGAGAGCAAATGTTAACTCTTCCAATATTTTTCTCAGGGGGAGCAAACTTAATGTCTGCCAGGAGCTCTTTGAAGCCCTCAGGCTGCTGAGATGATGGATGACATAAACATACCTTTCTGCTTTGGTTTTTCCCACTTTCCATTGCCTACTCCCAAGTCAGCCGTAGCCTGCTACTTGAAGAATATTGGAGACTCTTGACTCAGGTAGTTTTGTTACTTCCAGTCTGTTTGATCGTAAACTGTCTAAGTGCTCTGTATTATAAATACTACTAATAAATGTATAATCATAATCATAATAATCATAACAATAATAACAATAATAATATATTATTGTTATTGATTACTATTGTTATTATTGATTATCATCTTGTAATTATGTTAAAATAATTTTCACCATGTTTATGCCAACTTTCATGTGTGAATAGATATTTCTTTGGAAGGCTATTAATTCTAATGGTCAGAATACAAATTGTAATGGATATCCACTCAAATTTTGCTTTGTTTGTTTCATTTTGATTAAATATTTGAAAAGGGGATGCAAAGGCTGATAATTAAAATTACTTGCAATTCCTGAAAAATTGTGGTCAGATGTCTCATTAGGCTTTTTTTAATTAAAAAATACAAAAAACAAGAAACTCTTCACTTTCAGCCTTGGCTGGAGATTGAGATTAAACCTGATTTTTCATTTTGCATAGTAGTCAGTTTACAAGTGATTACAGAGCACTCTACTATCTGAGTGTCACCTTTCTGAGACTTGTTTGTTTTCTAGCACTGCTTCCCATAGCATCAATGCAAACTTAATTCTACCTTTGGAAAATTCTTCAAGAAAATAACTACAAAGTGTCTTCCAGTGGCGTATGCAAATGTTTTGCAGTTCCTGCTCAGCACTCTGGGGGTAATAAAGATAATACCATCAACAGCACTTTATTAAATCAGAATAAGACCTGGTACATGTGGGGCCCAACAACATGCATTTTTACAAAGTGGTTTCCTAGAGTAGATCTGCAATCCGTGAATATTTGTTATTTCTTTCTTTTTGTGTGTGTGTGTGTAGAAAATGTTGTTTATCCATGACTATGTGTTCAAATGAGAGACTGAATAATATTTCATTTATAACCAGCTGGCACCATTTAGTAGGATGGTTTTCTTGCAAATTTATCATGATAATCAATGTGGGAGTTTTACTTTTGTGAGATATCAGAAACTGCTTGTGAAATCACTTAATGTTTCTTTACTTTATAGGTCTTTTATGAGTGATATTGCAGCACTGAATGAAAATAAAACTTAATGCTCAATGGTTCATATGGCAGTCAGATGCCACAACAATAATACTGCACAAGAAGGAGAATAAAACAAAATATGAGGACTGAGACTTTTTTAAAAGGTGGAAGTGTACAACTAGTGCATCTATTCATCTTGGGTTTAATAGAGCAGTCTTGTAAACTCTGTTTCAGTAAGTATTTCCGTTTTGGGGAGGAAAAAGATAACTTTTTAATGAAAATATAATTTCATTTCTGTCTCTTCCATCTTCCCCCTCCCAAACCCAGATCATTGCATTTCCATTTCAGCAGAACTTATACAATCCTTAGTAAAGAAACTATGTTTTGTGTGTTTTATCATGCTGCACTGCAGGAAAGTTTGCTGGGATAGAAACTATGTACCAAAAAGTTTGTAGGGAATTGATAGTTTTGTTAGAATTGATAGTATTGTTAGAAACAAGACCCTTTTTTTTCCACTTTGTATCTGGTATATAGCAGCATAAATACTGTGGCTATTAATAGAAAACCTGTTCTCTGATCAGCCAGTGCAAAACAGGTAAAAGACTGAACAAGTATTTAATTTGTTGAAATTTTACAATATTCTTAATAAATCTGAAACCAAATATCCCAACTCCTTTTAAAAATGAAAAAAAATAATTTCAAGTCAGTTGTATCTTTAAGAAATGGTAATATATTTCATTTATCTTCCCATTCTTTTCTGTGATGAAAATGTGTGCAAGATGCACAAAGACCCTCTTGTTAAAACTAAGGCAGTCCCTCACAAGGGGCAGCAACCACACTCTGTCTTGGAAGGCCTGATTTGGAAGGCATCTGTGTTTTAATAAATGTAAGGCATCAGGACCAAATCCTAATTAAAAGATCACTTCCAAAATGGAAGCGTACACATTTATTTTGATCACAATTAAATACTTCAGCATGGTGATTGAAAGTCACTTTCAATTTTACACTGACAAATTCCTTTTACTGTGAAAAGTTTTGTGAACTGATAGTCCCAATTATTTTGGCATGCAATGACTAAAGATCAGAGTTACTTATGGGACAGAAACTCTAACTAAAAAAAAAAAGCTTCTCTCAAATTTAATATGTTTTAAATTCTAGCAGCTTCACAACTCAAAAAGCACTTTCAAGCATGAGATCAAACTGGGATTTTCAGTTGAGAAGTTTAGTGTTTTTTCAGGCACTGGAAAAGAATCACTGTCTTAGTAAACTTCTCACAGTTTCTTAATGATGCGTTTTGATAAGATCTTTTAGCAGTTGAGATTGCTGAGTCGTCATTTAACCCCTAGCAGCAACTAAGTACCATGCAGCCACTCAGTCACTTCCCACTGCCTTCCTCCTGGTGGGATGGACAAGAAAATTGGAAAAAAAAGGCACAAACTCATGGTTGAGATGAGAACAGATTAAGAATTGAAATAAAGGATGACGATGATGATGATGATGATACCCTAACAGTAATGATGATGAGGATGATGATGACAAAGACAGAGAAACAAAACTCAGTAAAAACAAGTCATGTGCAATACAGTTGCTCACCACCCACTAACTGATGCCCAGCAGCAATTGGTTCCTCCCAGCCAAATCCCCCCAGCTTATGCACAAGGCATGTTAGTCTGTGGTATGGAATATCCCTTTGCCCATTTTGGGTCAGCTGTCCTGGCCATGTTTCCTTCAGCCTATCATGCACCTGCTCACTATCAGAGCATTGGACACTGAAATGTCCTTGACTTAGGGTAAGTACTACTGGGCAACAGCCAAATCATCACTGTGTCACCAGCATGACTGTCATGCTTAATCCAAAATATAACACTGTCCCAGCTGCTAAGAAGAAAATTAACTCTATTATAGCTAAAATAAGATGTGATATACTGTGAAACTTAGACAAATCTCAATATTTAATTTTGAACCATTAAGTAACACTTTGCCAGGTCATTTCAGCTTTTTTTCACCTACACAGGATTCTTTCTTTCATATACACACAGATATGCATGTGAGTGTTTGCCCATACATGTTAAACATTTTCATATTGAGCATAGTTACTACTTTGGCACATTTTTTAAAGGCAAACAGGCTAAAAATGCGTGTAATCATTTGTAGGAAGCTTTTGTGGTTTACTAATGTGTTTTGTATCATGTAGTAATTTAAAAGTGAATGTAATATATCATTAAGGATTAATCTGCAGTATTGTTTTGACCAGAATTCCACAGAATGAATATTATTGAATTATGAGTTCAATTAGATATGAATAAAAGAAATCACACTTGCTGTGCTTAACTAAATATAGACATTCAAAGAAGAGTACTTAAGAAAAATCTATAACACTTCTAAGGCAGTTCTGCTAAAGTGTGAGAATGGGAAAGGGAGATTTTGAAAAGATACTATCTAAGAAAATATCACAAGTATTTTAGGTATCTGTGAAGTTATGACTTCCTAATTTAAACCCAGTTAATAATGCTTTCACTATGAATCCTTCACAATGAAGTGTCCTTCACTGTCTCTTTTTGTCAATAGCAAATCTGGTTCAAAGCATTTTCCTCGTTAAAAATTTAAAACCAAATCCCCTTTAGAAGTCAAAAGAATGACTTGCTAGCAGCAAAATGCAAAAAGCAGGTTAAAATTAATAGTGTGCATGCTCTCATACCCAAACTACTTTCCTATACATTGAGTGATTGCACTCAGGGGTCAACACATCCAAAGTTTGCTGAGGTTTTAGTGATGATATCTAGGCTTTGATTTCTTCGCTGTCAATATCATCTGCTTAGTAGGGGAGAGATAGAAAATCAGTTTGTTTGCTGCTGTTACCATTTAGTACATCTACAGATTTTATTTTCACTTCTTGTCAGGAAATAAGTTTTATATCCTGTCTATCATAACTTTACCTTCTTAAGCTCCGAAGGGGCCATATTTTAACAAAAATAACTTCTAAGCAACTACTATTCCTGTCTATTCTCCTTGTGTTGGCAGCATGCTGGGAGTGGTCCACTCATTTCTTCCCTTTATTAGTGGTTTAGTATTGAAAATCAATGTAACCTTGGAACACACTGACAGGTATTTTGAGATCACCGACATATTTGATTCATGGAAAGGGAATACACTGAAGTTCCTTCCCTATTATTTTCCTTGAGATAAACTGGTAATGAAAAAAAGTTTTTATATCCTTAGGAGTTTAGCTGTTGCATTTCATTTCATAGTCATAGAGTAATCAAGGTTCAAAAGGATCTCAAGGTGTCATACTTCAATCTGCATTCACCCAAGCTGCTTGTGATTAGTTTGGAAAAAAAAGTTATAGTCCAGTTCAGAATTTACCCTTTGCCTTACTGTTTTATACTGTACCCAGTAAAAACCTCTGTTGAAAAGGGATCTAAAAAGATAATTTGAAATATGTAAGTAAGCTGTTAATAATTGTTGTAAACTAGTTATTGAACAAAACCCCTCAACTCTAGTCAGCAATATATTCTGTCTCAGTGTCATATGAAAATACAAAAAGATTATGCCTTGAACTGTGGATTTGAAATGGATCTGTTTTATACCAGATATATTCAAGAAATATTAAAATAAACATACTCATCAGAAGAATGAACCACAGGTTTATATTTGGGGCAGGTTACTCTCTTGGTGATTGTGGTTGGTTACTGGCTTACCAACTTTCCTTTCAAAACAATAGCCAGAAAAATAATAGTGTGCTTTGTTTGCTTTAGAATGCAAATGTAAAACAATAAGACATTTTCTTTACTTCTAATATCACTTTTATTTTGTTTTCTCTTTCTTCATAATAAGAAAAAGTAATCAGTGCTTGTAGATGTACTTCAAAACAGGGAAAAAAACCCAACAGACCTTATCAACATTGAAGGTAGAAGGGCAGAATCAGCTCTCCAAGAGCTTTAAGCAGTTCGAGCTCCAATTTATAGGAACTCTGCAGAAACCCTTGGCTAAAATTGGTAGGTAACTACTTTCCAGAAGAAATAACAAGACTTCTTAAGAATATTACTACTAAAAAAAGAATGATGGAGGGGAAATATACAACAGGCAGTCTTGGAGAGGTGCATTTCCAAAGACCTGCCTCAAAACTAAACTTGCAACTGTGTTGCAGAATTTTATTTTCACAGCCACCAATGGTAACCAATATCTGGACCTGTAAACCAATTCTTTGTTAAGGAAGCAACAGACTCAAGGCCCCACCACATATTATTGTTGGTTGTATTTATTTATTTATTTATTTATTAAGTATTATATGGCATTCTTGGAAACTTCTGCTTGGACAAAAATAAAACTAGGGGCTTTTTTCTTTGGGGGCAGTTGTTTTGTTTTGTTTTGTTTTTTTTAATAAATGCTGATGCCTCCCAGGTATCTCTTTTTTTTTTTAAATAGTGCTAAGAAAGTTGTTAATTCTGCATCACATCTGTCTGGGATGATACAGGAATATCTGATTATACCATTTAACTAAGGAGTGAAATAGTTGAATTTCTGAAGCCTTTTCTAATCTCATACTGCCATGAGTCTATTGCATGAAGTCTCTGCAAGTACAATCAAGAATGCGTGATGGGGCCCTGCTCTCCTGGAGTTGCTGAACACCTTCTGCCTGTGGGAAGCAGTGTATTAATTTCTTGTTTTGCTTTGCCTTCATGTGCAGATGCTGCTTTCTCTATTAAACTGCCTTTATCTTGACCCATGAGTTTTTCTAGCTTTAGCCTTCTGATTCTCTCCCCCATCCCATTGGTGGGGGAGTGTGTGAGCAGCTGTGTGTTGCTCAGCTGCTGACTGGGGTTAAACCACAACAAGCATTCATAATTATTTTGCCAAGAAAATGAATGATGACAGTGAATTGAAAATTATCAGTTGTACATGCCCACACTAGCAAGAAAAGATATCTCAAAACTGTTTCTACATCAGTATTGGTATGTTCCCTTTATTCCTCTCTCCCGTTCTTATGACAATCCACAGTTCTAGGAACACAGGCAACTGTTGATGCATTCTCATTTGTAGAAATGTCTGTTTTGGAGTGCTAGAATGTCATAGTGGAAAATTTCATTTTAGAATTCAGAAGTTTTGTCCTGAATATTGTTTTCTGCCTTTTCATCATTTTATAGTTTGGGTATGTCAAGTCACATTAACAATTTATGA
Source organism: Acanthisitta chloris (assembly GCF_000695815.1). NCBI lineage: Eukaryota > Metazoa > Chordata > Aves > Passeriformes > Acanthisittidae > Acanthisitta > Acanthisitta chloris. The sequence goes on from NW_008669759.1 coordinate 13,161, forward strand.
TGTGCAGGCTTGCAAAGACAGGATACTTTGAGATAGGAGACACATTTCCATCAGTTTGAAATAGCAGCCATTCTGCTGATAAGAATAATTTGATACATTGCATTTATATCTCTGTCTGGCCTGTAAGTAGTACTGCTGTGGCTTAGTGAGGTTCTTGGGAATATTCTAAGGTCATATTATAATTGCATACTAACTGTAAATACGTTTCAACATCCAAAAGTATTATTTGAGCTAAGAAACTGTCCAGATTGCTTTTGAAATAAAATGCAGGCTTGTATGGTCTTTTGGTGATACGTTCCACAGTGAGGAGTGCCTTAGGGAAGAATATCGTGAGTACTACATATCAGGTTGTGCAGTTAACTTGGTGACTGAGCCAAAATTATAAAAGTAATTAGAAATATCTCTCTGGATTAGATTATAGGAATACTCCTCAGGCACCTGAACCTTGAGTTTCATTTGATAAATTTAGTCAGTGGGAGAAAGTTATTGCAGGTAGCATGAACGATCAGAAATACACAGGCTTGGAATGAAACCAGAAGTCAGCAGCATTTATAGCATATCTGTACTTTTGAATCAACCTCTAAAGGTGTTTTTACTGCCCAAATCACACTCTGAGGTAGAAATCAGGATTCCTTTGAAATTATTCCCTTTTTTAGAGATGAGAAATTTAGGTTCTAGAGTGTGTTACATGATTTTTTGATATTTATAGTTGCTTTTGAGATTGCCCATTTTTCCACAAAGATATGTCCATTGCACATGAGGATAAGTAGATGCTTTGGTGTCACTTTTCAGTCCACATGAAGAAACCTCTGGTGATCTCAGTTTATTTAGCACCCTGGAACTGTCCTTTCAATTCAAGTTCTTTTATTCACAAGAATTCATACATATTCACAAGACTTTATATATACAGAGCAGTGTTTTGTTTCAAAGTTTTCCTTCTAGGGTTTATTACTATAAAGTGTATTCTGATGCACCTGCTCATTTCAAGATGATTACTACCCTGAAACTTTTACTTGCTTTTACTTTATTGAGAGTTAATGTATTTACTTTCTGATTTCTAGGAATAACATATATTAGAAAGGTTTTTGAGAATCATGAAAGCAAAAACCTCAGGCTACTTGTATTTCAAAAACTTTAATTTCTTTATATTTTTTCCTTCTTGATGTACATGCTGTGTATGATCTTACATAAAACATAAAGGTATCACTTCTTCATATTAAGAAATCCATCAAAGTTCTCCACATTTAGCTTCTTTAGAGGCACTCCTCTTTTTTTTTTCTCAGTTGAATTAGACTTTAATCCCAATGAAGAATTACTTTGATTAAGAATGAGCAACATCCCTTTATTTTTTTAATGCCAACTCTTAACCAAAGATCAAGATAAGGAAGTGAGTATATTTGTGCCAGTCGAGCTGGTGTGTTTTTTATCAGCTCTGTCCTATTTGACTTCTGTGTTAAATAAGGATCATTCCTTTCAGGGATATAAAGAAACACATTTTCTGGAAAAGTAACATTCAGAAAAAATTAATTTCTTTTCTTAACTCCTTTCATACACTGTCCAATTCCACTTCATCCTCTGCAGAGAATGCATTTTTGTTCATTGTTCTCTTCAGAATAATGTACTAAAAGGACACATATGACAGTGAAAAGATACTGATAATGAATCTGATATTATAACGTCATTGTTTCCATAGTGTCCTGGCCCACCAGATGGAGAAAAGAAAGCTTTGATGACTCTTAGCTCAGGTTATGTGTAATTTTGTTTCACAACTTGTAGAAAAAGTCTCTGACTAGTTCCAGTTCTCTCCTGAATGTTAATTTATGATCACTCTTGGAAACTGACTACTGAGATTGATGAATCCTCTGTCTAACTGGGGATGGATGTTCTTCCCTTTAAAGGTCCTGCTGTGACCCATACAGTGAGTGAAATCTGTTGAACCTTAGTGTCTGAAATTCTTCTCTTGCCCCTCCAAGTAGCTAAGAATGGAGGGGTTTTTTTGGCTATGAATTTGCCTGAAAGAGTAAATATATCCATACTTCTAATTTTATGTGATATTAACAAAAATAGATTTCACATATGCAATGATGCTTTCCCTGTACCAGCCTGATTGAAGTTTTAATCTAATACTCACTTGGAGACATATGAGAATGATGTGGAAAATCTTATAGACAAAAATACAAAATTGGGTAATTGTAGTAATAAAGTTTCAGACAATTTCCATTTTAAAAATGAAATGCTTCATTAAATTTGAAGAAGTTACAAATCCCCAGATCAGCTATTTATTTCGCCAAGTGCTCCATAATTGTCTCTTAAGCCCTACTTTACCTAAATTTCAGCAATGTTTTTATATATACTTCTTATTAAAGAGCTCTTATTAAATAGCAAGTACATTTCTGTCCTGTAAAAGAAATATTTTTTCCTAATACCTACCATTATTTATTTTGTATAAAAATGTTACTGTAATTTTTTCCTGTTTTTGCTCTGTTATAAAAAAACCTGTTGTCTGTCTAAAAGAACTACTGCATGTAGCTAGGAAGAGTCATACCTTGTGCAGGGACAGATAACCCTATTTTTCTCATCTAAAATGACACTAGCTGCTCAACAGTGAATGCTCCAAAGCAGCTGGCAATAGAAAGCATGATTTATTTTTTTTCTTCAAAACATAAACTGGTATTTCAAAAATATGTTTAGAAATTGTGGCCTGAAGATGTTAAAAATATTTTTAAATTGTTTTATATTAAACCATTATTATTTTATGTCACAAAGATACTTTCCAGTTACCAAATCCTTTCTCAAAAGTTAATCCACACTGTGTTATTTATCTGCAAATTTTAACCTTTCATAGTAGGGTCTGTGACAGTCCAACAGGTAGGTCAGAATCAGTGGGACAATATTTTCCTTCACAAGAACAAAATTCCAGAGTCCAGTAAGCATTACTCAAATCAAAACAGTAGTAATGAAATGAGCTATAACATTGATTTTTCTTTTTTCTTTTTTTTTTTTTAATTGCTCAAATTCTTAACTTTGCAGAACATCAGTATATATTTTGAAAGCTTCCTGCTTACAAAAAGTCTATGCAAACTACTAGAGGCATCCTGGGTAAATGGATGTGAATGAGTTTGAACTGCATATACATGCATATATTGATATCTGTATACCTCAAAGGTCATGAATACCTTTAACTTGTTGATTTTTTCTCCCTTAAAACTCATACAAAAGTTTAGTGAGACACGCTGAGGTGGGGTAACTAATGAACCAGAACAGCAAGTAGTTACATAGAATCTCTGTAATCTTGACAAGAAAACCATATACACGATATTATTGGCTATTTATTTGCACCAAACCATTCTTTACAATCACTAGAATTCTTTAAAAGCTGTATTCTAGAATTCTTTAGAGATGAGAATACAGATTGCGACTTGGAACAGGTCACTTAGTCATGGATGCCAAATAGTCTCTGATGTATTGCACAGAGGCCTGGGACAACTCACAACTGACACCTATTTGTAACTCTGCCAAAGTCAGTGCTCTTCTGCCAAAAGTATCTCTGTGAATGTTTACTGTATATTAAAGCATCCTGAAGGGGGTGAACAGGCTAAGACAAGATGGTAAACAGTGAGTTACAGGTGTTACTTTTCTATCCTGTCTCACTGAGCATATTGATCTATGTTTAGACTGTTTTCTTCCTGGTTTGACATTTTTATTTCTCTGTATTGCTTTGTTAAGAAGGCTGGATATTGAATCAGTGAATCAGAGTAAATTTAGCTGTACTTGTCAAAGCAGATATGGCTTGTTTTATATGTAGTCAGTTGAAGGTTAATGAAACTAAATTATTCTGGAGACCCAGGTATTGCAATGATCAGCAATATGGACATGTCTATGCAAATAATTAGGCATTATGCATAATTCACTAACATAGAGTACATTTGCATTAGAGGGGACTTCAGTATCATGAAGATAGATATGGACAAGGAATCTAAAAAGACAAATAGATGTTTTGATAAATGACCAGTCCCACCCTCATCTGCTTTTACTTTCTCTGAACATGGCACTATTTCTGAGATAGAGCCTTTTATGCTTGGACTTCATGGCCTCACCCTGGTGAAATGTGTTAACATCTAGGAGTTGCTGCAAAGCCAATATTTATGTCCTTGGACTGTGGAGACAGATGATAAAATTACTGAATAACTACTGTGAAAGAACCAAGCACCCCAGAAAAGAAACCTCCTCAGTGGTTCTTCTTGTAATATTTGCCTCCTGGATATATCCTTATGTGTACTACATTGTCTACATCTAGCCTCAGGTGTAGTTCTTTGGATTAAATATAAATTAGTTTATATTGCATGCTTAAAACTAGACTTCATCTAGACCAGTCCGTATAAGTCAAACCACCCTAGTTTTTCCATACTTAACATGCAAGTGGTTCCTTTTTCCCACAATAACAACAAAAATAGGAAAGAGATATGGATCAAATATACACTCAGCTGAAAGTATTTTTAGTCCCTCATATTTTTAAACTAAAAGTGGGTAGATTCAAACTAGATACAATGAAGAATTTTTTTATGGTGAGCGTGGTGAAACACTGGAAGGTGATGGATGTCCCATTCCTAGAAAAATTCAAGGTCAGGTTGGATGGTACCCTGAATAACCAAGTCTTGAGCAAGATGTCCCTGCTCATTTCAAGGGAGTTGGACTAGATGGCATTTATAGGTCCCTTCCAACACAAATTATTTTGTGATTTTATGATTCTATATAGCCTAAACATATAAAATCAAGAGAATAAGTAGAAAATAACTTTACCATTAACAAATAATTCCTATCTATCACCCAATGAAATGGAAAAGGAAAAAGGGAAAATAAATAATCCTACACCACCATGTCATACAGGAATGTACTGCAGAAATTAATACTATTGGGTATGGAGAGGATAGAACCTCCTTAACTTTTGCCCTTTGCCAGTCATTCTGTGCCCAAAATGTAGCTCTTCAGATGAAAACAGTTGATGAAAATGAAGGCCTGGATGCTAGTCAACTGCTGATATGTGAATTACAAGCATTTTGTTACTACTTTCATTGAAAAATAATTTAAAGTAAAATTTCTTAAATATACAAAGTAGTAAAAAAAAAAAAAAAGAATAAACTGTATTAGAGGATTTTTTCGTATACTCCTTCAGCCCAGCAGCAGACATCAGACATATGTAAAAAGGAAGCCACATGGGTTGTATCACTAAATAGAAACAACAGCAAAACTGTAAACATCATTTAGAGACTGCAGATTTTGCAGTCGAATGATTTTGATGCTGATTGAGACAGACTTTCTTTGAAAGTGCAATGATCTGCATGCCTTTTGATCAATGTCTTCGGACAGTCCAATATTATTTCTCTTTAGGGTAACAACTAGTCTTTGCATTTGTTTCTTTGTAGTGTACTTGCACATAGGAGAACTGTCAAAAGGATTAATATATGAGATGCTAATGAATTATGACTGTGACTGCTTGCATGTGCATGTCTCTGTGTCACAAGGTGTGTTTACAAATATCCATGGGAGAAAGATTTCATTTTTGTCCTTGGTTAACCAAGCCAGACTTCAGAAGGTGTTGTGAGGATATATTCCTGCCTTCAGAGACACTAGTACCGATGCTGTTCTTTGTCTTTCAGATTTAAAACTTTCAACTAACTGGTCATTGTGAATGTTACTTCTTGACTTATATGTATGCAGATATAAATTTTGTGTAAGCTAATATATAAGCCTGGCTGTGCAGAGCCTTTTCTTATATCTGGTCAAGGAAACACCTAGCAGTGATTAAAATACATTCTAGGCAAAGATATTTTTTACATAAAGCGTTCTCAAAACACTTACATGTCTGTAGAGAAATGTCCATGCTAAATAATGACTCTGCAGTTTCTATTTCATTTTAAGCATGGTCCTAGGAGTTACAGGCGTAGAAAGTATCTTTTGACTTCAGCTGGTATAAGAGTTTCAATTGTAGTTCTGGAACAGTTTGTGTCAGCTGATCTGGATTTAATCTTGTCTCTGCCATGTCCTAGGTTCAGTCATGGTAGCTGTAACTTTTGTGACTCAGTTGTGAGATTTCCTGTGTTAACCTTGGAAGAGAAAACTGTAATATCTGTAATATCTGTAATACTTTATTACATATGTTACAGATATTACATGTAATAATTTATTACATATCTGTAGAAGGTAATAAAACTGTAATATATGAAAATATAATAGAGGTCACAGAAAGAACAGTTTAATAGGGAAAACAAAAGTTGTGCATACAAGCAAAGCAACCAAGGAATTAATTCACTGTTTCCCAAGGGCAGGAGGTGTTGAGCACCTCCAGGAAAGCAAGGCCCATCACGTGTAACGGTTCCTTGGGAAGACAAACACCATCACTCCAGATATCTCCCCTTTCCTCCTTTCTCTCACTTTATATACTAAGCATGATGTCCTATGGTATGGAACATCCTTTGGTCAGTCTGGGTCACCTGTCCCAATTGTGACTCCTCCCAACCTCCTATTCATCCCCAACATCCTTGCCAGCATGGTAGTAAGAAAAGCAGTAAAGGCCTTGGCTCTGTGTAAGCTCTGCTCAGTAACAAAAACATCTCTATATTATCAACCCTATGTTTGGCACAAACCCAAACCACAGCTCCATACTAGCCACAGTGAAGAAAATCAGCTCTATCTCAGCCCAAACCAGCATAATTACTCACAGCAAAGAACAATTCGTAGATGATATTTTAATATACTTAATTTTAAGGGCAGGAATAAAATATATAGAAAAATACCCAAAGTGCTTAATTTTATTATGAAAGATCCCTTCATCTCATTTTCTTGACTGTTTTGGTGCAATGAACAACATAAAAGGGTGTTTTCATAATTCCACTAAGCAGTCTATGCAACATGTAAACATATAGACATCATAAAAAATCTGTGATGAGGCTTCTCAGCCAGAAATATTATAAATTCACTCTAATATCCTAAAATAATAGACATTAAAAAGGAATATAATTTTTTGCCATTCTAAAAGCAGTAACTATTATTTGTTAAATATCTGCACCTCAGAAAATTTGTATGTCAGCTACTGGATCAAATGATCATAGAAATAGACTGAAAATGAATATGAATTCTCAGCAGTGGAGCATTGTACAGACAGTTTAAGGAGTGATTGAGAAAGAAGTACTTGCTTTCTGCTTATTCTGAAAATGAACAGTATTTAATCATGTGTTATCTTCACAGAAAAAGGACTGGACCTCTTAGCCTCTTGACATTTTGGTATATCAGGATGGCTGGATCTCAATTTCTGTGCATAAGTTTACCAGGAGAAGTACCACTGAAATTCCAGAATAAGATGATGCTTATTCCTAGTCATGTGAACAGAGTCCAGGAGAAAGTCAGGAGACATCTAGTGTATTACTCACAAGAAAGCAGTCTTCTATGGGAAATTCCTTTCATATTTTCCTACTGCTTTGTCCAGAACAGTGGACTTTACAAAGCTAAACATTTACATGTTAGCAAGTGATGCTTGTGTGATAGCATGGAAATTTCTTTAAGCAGTATTTTATTACACTGATTATAATACAGCTGCATTTATTTAGAAAATAAATGATAGTTCAAGCTTTTCTCTTAAGCAAAGAAATCCAGTGGGAAGTAAAATCTCAAGTGATTTTGCTGAGTCTTTGCACTGTCCTCTCAGGAATGATATACATGCATTGCTACAGGACAGTTCTTGAAAAAAACAGTAGGGTAAATAAACAGTAGTTCTGCAAGGTAAATATGGCATTACCTGTCCCCTAGCATTGCTTTCACTGGAAACTCTCCCACAGAAAAAGTAACACAGTCCTCTGTCCCACAAGGTATCCTTTTAAGGCACTTTTCTCACATGTCCCTGACAATGAGCTTTGGAAAATAGCAATTTACTGATTCAGTCCTCCTCAAACAGAAGTCTGTGGCTACAGTTAATGTCTCTGGGAGGTCAGATGAAGGGAAGAACATATCGAGGGAGCAATTGTCCCCTCTAAGGAAGCCAGAGGACATCACTCCATGGGTAGAAGGCTCTTAGGAAGACAGGATTCGTTTGTCCAGTTTGTTTAGTCTGATAGATCCAGGCAGTTGTGGCTGGGCACTGTCAAATCTTTAAAATATCTTTTTATTAAACTTAGAGGAAAAAGTCTGAGGCACAATGGTATAACTGCACTGGAAGCTATTGTCAAAGAGAAACTGAAAACTAAACACCTTACCATGCTAAAATGTGTATTTCCATATTGGTGGCAGCTGTCTTGGATAATGTTCATTAAAAAAATACTAAAAACCCTAGGAAAAGATGAAGTGTAGATGTTGCATGTTTTACTGCTTGCTAATGTGGAAAACTTAATCCACAAAGGAGTCATTTATGTGAGTGCAGAGCTGAGCTAGCCAATGCACTCCCAGACCTATCTACTTCTGGTTTATACAACTGCATAACTGAAACGTTCCATATTCAGAGGCAAAGAATTTCTTTTGAAAACCTACTTACACATGCAAAATGCTCTTTTGAGCTATTTCTTGTGTTTGAGGTTTGACCTGGTTGATATTTACAGTTCTTGAATTTGTATTATTTGTTTTGCTTAAAAAAATGCATTCCAAATGACACGTTAGAATTCACTTTGAAATACAGAATTAAAGGTGAAGTGTCTCACAGAGAAATTTCTTTTCATAAGAGAGTAAAAAGGACAAAACTTAATTCAAAGTTAGGTGTTGCTTTGTACATACTATAATAAACAGACCTTACAATGTCATCCCCCTACTGTCCTTGCCACCTATTCCCAAATGAAGTCATATGCTGTTTTCATAATGGGCTTTCAGAGCTCAGATTCTGTTGCGAAGACAGAAAAATGAATCTTTTTTCTAAATGTCACACATTTCTGCATGGCACCTCATATGTGGAGTTAGAAGGCTTTAAATTGATTGTAGGCTGTGAATGTTCATTGATTTTCTTTAGTCAATTCCACAGGTCATGTTGCTTTAGAAGTCTTGGTGCCCAGCATTCCTCAAGTAATCTTCCAACAAATATCTTTGATATTTACTCCCTAATTAGCGATTTTGACAACATTTTAAATTATGCAACAAAGTTACAATATTCATATTATTATTAGTGAAAATGAATGTTGCTTTAAAGACCTTTTTGTGGACATGATATCAAAAGTCTTTCAAGATGAAGGACTTGCAGATAGTAGAAATAAAGTAAAATACAGATAGAATCAATGAGCCATTAGGTAAGATGACCTCATACATAAGTTTTTATTGTGAAGAGGTTTTATTCCTAGCCATGAAAAAAAGTTATCACTCATAAATGTAAGCTATCTGAATCTTATCTGCATAGTTTGTGGCTATTTTCATGATGCTGCACTAGCTTTGCCTGCTGCTGAATATATTTGCTTTTAGAGGAATTTGGCTCTGTGTTTTGAAAACATGAATGATAAACAAATAGGTAACCTTAGTTTATATGGCTGATTTTTTTATGAAAGTTTTATGAATCATACTTTTTTTTTTCTGCAGAATTTTAAACAGCTTTTAGCTAACCTGTGATTAGTGATCCTAATCACAGAAAACAGGATCCTATTAAAAAAAATCCCACTATTAAGAATTATTTCTACTAGTAAAAATGATCTTAATGTTGTTTTTGGAAACCTCTCTGTTTGCAGTGCCTACAAATTGTTTCATTTTTTTCAAAGGCAATATGCTTTCTTCTCAGGCACTGGAAGTTATATTATAATCCAGGTATGTTCATAAAATTGGAGAGGAAATAATAATTCTACATAATTCTGTAATTCCAGTCTCTACTGAAACTGAAACAATGGTCTTCTCCATTAAAATTAATTTTGCTTGTTACTGAACTAAATTTTGCAGGGTCTAAATTCTTTATGTGACCTTTTTTTTGAGCTCCAGAGATACCCTAAAGTAGCCAAAGTCATGTTCTGGCTCTTGTGCATTCTTGTGTAGCTCTCAGGACTAGAAAGTGGTTTTTGAACTAATTTTCAGAACAAGCAGGCAGTTATGAGATAATAATGTTCATATCTAGGAGGAGAAAAGTGTAGATGTTGTTTCTATGAGAATGATTTTTGTTGCTGCAAGAAATGCATACATTTTATTTTAAATAGCACTCTGTTTTCCCATAATTATTGATGTGAGATGAACTTTTTACAGGTAGATTTGATAAATGATAGAGGATTCTGGAAAACAAGGAGGGACATTGCCAACATAATTCATGGGTACAAAATCCTATTAACTTCAAAAGAGAGCTAGTTCAACTTCCAGCTGTAAACCATCCATTTATCTTCCTGCTCTTCTGAACGTGGTAGTCAACATTACAAGCTGTAGGATAGTCGATTGATGGTTTTGAATTTGCTTAGATACCTGCAAATGGAAGCTTGTTCTCTTAACATGCACTGTGTATCAATCCTCTCCCCCTATCCCTCTTCAGTGACCTTATCTAGTCCTAGAATGTCTTAATATTCACATATAGTATACATGCTGTGGCCTTTTAAGACTGACTACATATAAAAGTTCTTCATATTGCCATAACATCAATCACTACTCCTGGTTACTGTATATGTGAAATCAGGCAGTTTGAAGTACTAACTTACTGCTGCCAAACACCAATGCAAAAAAAAAATAATAGAAACAAATTGTCCAGTTCTATGTTTGTACCACATTTTAGCTCAAAATCTCACAAACTTCATAATGTTTATCTGCTTTTGTATCCCTGTTCTTTAAAATGCTGATCCAATCAAGTATTAAACTCTAGGAAAAAATTATTATGAAAGTTAAATTCACACAATAACAGGGTAAACAAACACCTATAAACCTATAAGAAAATACTTGGAACATGGTACTGAAGCATTTTAATTGAAAGGAAAACAAACAACAAGAAAACTGCCATTCTACATGCCAAAACATAGACATCTCTTACAAGAATATTGAGAATTATACATTCCCACAACAGGCAATATGCACCAGACATTAAACAAATGAAATATCACAAAATTGGAGGCTAAAAAGAGAAAACTAGACTAAGTCTTAAGAAAATTCCTTTTAAAGCAAAATTCATTCAACAGAACCCACAGATTTCCACAGAGGTGGAATGCAAACAGCTCCATTGTCCCATCCCACTTCAATCCCATAGGGTTTCTTATAAAACGATTCCTCAGATTGGGGTTTTCTTAGCCCATCACTCCTTCTGCTCCCTTTTACTGCATAGATAATTGATCTGTTAAAACACTGAGTTATCTTGTATTTTAAGGTGTCTGTATCTGTCAAGATGTCTGTCTTTTGCTGTAGTTTCCTATATAGCACACATTAAAGAATATTTGTTTAGTTGTTCTTCTATATAATATATGTATATTAGTCAATATAAAAAATTAAACCTGATATTCAGACCCAGCACACCTGAATGGACACCTCTTTGTGTCCAACTTAATCATGATTTAGGCTATGGCAGTTACATAAGGTTGTCAGGAGCAACCAGTAGTGAACTTGATTGAGAAATCATTAGTATGTATGATTTTTCAGCACTAACTATGTTTTAGCAGGTAAACACTAGAAACAGTTGTCCTAGTGGTAGGACAAAGTCTGCATAGAATTTACAACTGAATAAAGCTTCTGATGTTTAATGCTGTGTTTGAAAATTAAACTTTGCTGCTCATTATAGCTTATATCTCTTCTCAAATGCTGATAGGTCAAACATTAAATCCTGAAATATGGATGACAAAACTGATCTCAAGCCAAAAGTTGAATTAAAAATTGAGGCCAGAAAGGATTAATTTCTTCCCTTTTGATTGCTTTATAGGATTTCTATTTTGTGAATGTTCCACATGCCAAACAAATATCATCTGTTCATGTTTTAAATGAACATCAAAAAAAAAAAGAAAAAGAAAAATCAACAAGGCTTTCTGAACTGTTTTTTATTTATAAAGTTTTAATCATTCTTAATGAAATAACTTACCAGGAGGAAAATCTGCAGGTAATAATAAGGCAACAATTTTCACAATATTCCTTCTATTGATATCTTTCAAAGACGTATATCCTGTTGAAATATGGAAGAGTGAGATGGCAATGTGAAATCAATTGAAATTAGGCATTCAATTGCTCTTTAAGTGTTCGAGACAAAATATTACTTGACAATTTAGTTAGACTAAATTAGTATTCACTGAATGGCTGGAGTTTTGGCACAAATGCTGATGACAATTGCCAGAAATTATCTCTGTATTGAATATTTATTGTAAATGAGGACTGAATTACCAAGTTTTCTGTGGTTTCCATAGAGTATCTGTAGATTAACATAGACTTGTGTAATATTAGAGTGTGTTGATTAGGTAAAATTTCTGTTGAATATATTTAAGGCTAAGAGCGAACACAAAAACTAGAAGGAAAACTGCGCAGATGAAAAACAATGATCAAAGCTATTAAGATTCTTATTGTTTTTTTTATTTTCAAAATCTTGACACACCAGTGCAGGCTAGAGGCTGACATGCTGGAAAGTAGCTCTGCAGAGAAGGATGTGGGGTCCTGGTGGACAACAAGCTGATTAAGAGCCAGTAGTGTGCCCTTGTGGCCAAGAAGATCAATGAAACCCAGGGCTGCGTTTTGAAGAGCATTGCCGGTTCTGGGTTCAGAAAAAATAGAGATGTAGAGCTCCTGGATCAGGTTCAATGGAGGGCTGCAAAGATGATTAAGGGACTGGAGCATCTCTCTTATGAGGACAGGCTGAGGGTACTGGGCCTGTTCAGTCTCGAGAGGGAGATATCACCTATGTCTGTAAGTATCTGAAGGGAAGGTATCAAGGATGGAGCCAGGCTCCTCTCAGTGGTGCTAAGCAATAAGACAAGAGGCAACAAGCAGAAACTGATGCGCACAAAGTTCCATCTCAACACGAGGAAAACTTCTTTCCTATGTGGGTGACTGTACCCTGAAAAGGATTGCCCCGAGAGGTCATGGATTCTCCTTCACTGGAGGTATTCAAGAACTGTCTGGACACAATCCTGTCCAATGTGCTCTATGATGACCCTGCTTGAGCAGGGAGATTGGACCAGATGACCCACTGTGGTCCCTTTCAACCTGAACCATTCTGTGATTCTGTGAATATGGGATTTTTTTAATGAAAACATTGACTTCAATTGCAAAGCCTTTGGGACCAAGAAACACAGATAAAATTAGGCTACATCATGTACAAAATATTAATTGCATGTCATTAATCTTAACATTTTTTATATCACTGCAAAATCTGACTTGTAACTTAGGCAAGGAAAAGTTCTACCAAGCAGGTTTTATTCCGAAAGTCAGATACACAAGATTGTCCTCATTGATATAACATTGGAAAAGTATTAATTATTTTAGTCTACTACTAAAATCAGGCATTTTTTTAATCATTTCTTGTAGAAAAGAGTCTCCTCATAGAGGAAATGCCAGCACCTTCCCAGACAGCTCATTCATTTGCTTTGCTAATTTGATGGTTAGAAAAATATTTCCTACTAGTCAGCCTAAATCTCTCCTTCTACCTTTCTGCCATCTCCAGGCATGAGAAATAAATTATTCTTGTTTGCAGCAGCAATGGAATATACTTCAAGATTCAAAACGCATTATGTCTCAGTCCTTTTCTAGACTAAACAGTCATATTCTCTCAGCTCTTTCCTTGCGAGACCATTTTACCGCCTCTCTGATCATGCAGCCATTCTCTAGATTCTTTCCATTTGAGCATGTTTCTCTTGACACTGTAAATCTGAATCCACTCTTTTTATTGAATGCCACAGGGAATGGTATGGGTTGAGAGGAATCTTGAAGGTCATCTAGTTCCTGTTTATCACAAAAAAGTCTTTGCTTTTTGAATGATGCTGTGAAATGGATGACTTACATTCAATTTATGAATCATTAAATCCTCTTCTGCAGATTGGATATCCAGCCTGTTATTTCTCATTCTGCTCTTGTGCAAGTGATCATTCATGCCATGTGCAATGCTTTTTTTTCCCTCCATTTGATTAAATTAACAATTATCTCTTCTGTAGTTACTAAAGGAAATAAAGGATCACAGTTTATACTTACAGTGTGCAAATATCAACCCCTAAATTTTGATTTTACAAGACCAGCACAGAGTTTCTATGACTAAGGGTCCCTTGCCATGCACCTACAGTGAAGGAACCTTGCGCTGTACTTTCCATCAGTAGGACATAGTTTACACAGTGTTAGAAACAACACATAACTTGTTTCTGGAAGTCTGTACTGCCAAAGAAAATAATTTCACCTTAAATAGTGAGGAGTAATTTTGTGGGAGGCTGAGTATATTGGGGCACTATTTTGGACTTTGTCATCTTGACTGTTTTAATTTATGATGAAAAATAAGCTAACTGAAGAATGTTTATTCTTTCTATGTCCCCACTGGTTTTGATTCCTTTTATACGAGTGTGATTGCCTGTGTGGATGGATGGGATGAAAACACATTCTCTCTTAATTTAAACAGTGGAATGTACTAATGCCTACCTCCCCAGGCTTAAGAGATTCAACACTCAAGCTTCTCGTTCTTTACGATTTTATTTTGATGGAGATTTTTTTTAGACAAGGCATAACTTTTGTGGCAAGCAGCTTTCAAAAACAGGTTTATCCAACCTTTATATTTCAAACTGGATAAAATTTGCTTAATACTTACACTAAACAGCTGTCAAAGTTAGTTTAATCTTAAATATATATGTATACATATGCATATATATACACATATATATACATTTATATCTGCATTATCTTTCATTCACACCCACTTCAGAACTTTGTAGTTGAAACAAAAACAGAGTCAAGCCATTGCCACAGTGGCTATTCTCCTACCTATTTAAATAACAAAAGAGTAGAAGCTGCATTTCAAAAAAGATAATAGAACTATTGTCTTAGATATGCAAATAGTCCCTGTGTGAAAGTGACAGACATGTTAGAAGTCCTAGATCTTAATGAATAGATGCCAAAAATCATTCAAATTATGCTACTCCTGGTGGCATTATTATGAGTGCACTGGTTCTACCAATTGCCTTGCCTAAGCTTACAACACCAACCATGTGGAAAGCAAAGAAATATCAGTGTTTTTAACCATACATGTTTGTGTGCTACAGCTGAACACTGAATTGTAAAGACACTATAGTAGTGCTCTAACTTGGAAATGAAAAGTCAATACTGTTAAAGCTGTGCATCTCTCTCCTTTGGATGTTCAAAGACTGTAAGTTTCTCTGATATTCAGATGCAGTAGAAGACAACTGATGAATGGTACAGTGCATTCACTCTTTAAGAAAAATTATTTTTTAAAGAGACCATTAATTTCTGTAGGCTTAAGATTAAACTTGGGAAAAGCTGCACACAAACTGCATGTGTACAATAATCCAGGCAGTTCTTAGAAGGTCTGATCACACTGTATATTTTTTTGCATTTTGTTAGATGTAACTCTAGACTAACTGCTGTGTCAAGGCTAAGGGGTATGATAATTGACAGCATTTAACAATTGCCACACTTATTGCTACGTATTTGCCTCATTCATTTAAAACTCTCAGCCAATCTTTGGGACTGATTACAATGTTATAGTCAGACATGGATGGTTCACGGTAGTCAGGATAAGGTAGTTCTTTTTTAGAGGTGGAGAATTAATCTAGAAGATATAGATTTAATATAAGATTTCATATGCGATACAGATCATTTATATCAGCCCAGTGAACCCACAAGGGATTACTGGTATTGACACAGTTTAGTACTAGGAAGACAAACAAACAGCTTTTAAGAGAGTGGAAAACACTTTTGATTACTTACTCAGACTGAAATTATTGATTGTTTTATCAAGCTAGGTACTTGTATGCAAAGGGGAGGGTCAAGGAAAGAGAGCAAAACAAAAAAAAGGGAGAGATGAATGGAAGTTTTAACCTGAGCTGTATTTGGACAGACTAAACATAGCAGCTACTGTTGTGACTTTGCATACAACAGCCTTTTATGCCCTAGTGGGTGCAAGTGTGTGGACTTAGACACAATGTGCTTATTTTGATTTGTTGCAAATTATATTTGGTCTTTGGCTAGTGCAATTTCTCCAAGTATTTTAGCTGTCAACTGTATTATATTTCCATTTGTTGTTTAAGAATAGGTACCATCTTGCTTTAGAAAACTAAGGTTCAAGTGATATGTAAATTTCTGGAAAGATATTTGCTATCACTTCTAAGTGACCATATTATAAAGCCTTTTATGATTGCCAGTAGTGTTGTTATAAATCTATTTTGCATAATAATTAAATAGTATCACTCCAACCCTGAGAAGTCATAGACCTTTTGTCATCATTAGACAAAATCAGGCTGAGTGTAAACACAGCCTAGTTTCTTCCATGTTTTTGTATTTGTATGCAGCAGTTGTCAGCATGTCGGCAGTGGACAGTGATAAAGTGCATTTTTCTGCTTGGGTGGTTAGCCCTTTCATTTTTACAAGTGACAAAATAAAAATCTGTTGAAGAGTGAACATGCTGCTTTCACTGTGTCATCTCAGCCCTGCGGGTCATTTTATTATAAAAATGTAAAAATCCAGTCAATTTTATTTAATCAGCTGAAAAGGAAAAGTGTTTCCAGGTCATTAATCAAGTGCTCCTTCTCTGTGGGACTTGTCTCTTCAGAAACTGCCATCTGAATCATTAATAAAGCCGAAAAGATTTTGTGCCAGCAGGTTTTTGAGAAACCTAGATGTTATCAATATAACTGGAGTAAAGTAATTTGAGGTCAACAAATAAAGCTTTCTATATTCATTTCTTCAAAAGCTGAATGTTGCCTATTAAAAAACAATTAATTATTTTTTAAAAAGCATTTAATTGTTGGAAAACATGCAACAGTTTAGAAGGTATTTGATTATATATTTCATAATTATATGTTTTCTTTAATGTTACCTAACCATATATTTACAGTAAACTTTTATGTGGATTGATCAAAACATGATGAGACAGTAAGAAGAGATAATTACTACTGTATCTATAATAATAATGGTAGTAATTAAACCACAGAGAACTACATTCAAATAATGTCAAGCTTGAGACTTAAACCTCTATTAACAAAGACATGGAAGGCACTTACTGCACTGTTAGCAAATTCACCTCCAGATATGCCTCAATGTAGCAACTTGTGCTACCTGTGGCCCAATATCTGTGCAGTTTTTGTGGCAGGGCAGG
>NW_008669759.1:30379-33775 GCF_000695815.1 Acanthisitta chloris
GTGTGTGATGAAAAGTGTTTCTATCTCATATAACAAGCAAGTTGAAAACCTTAACAAAATGTTAGAATTGGAAGGTTATGAGGAAGGAGGTAGAGTGTGGTGTAAAATAAGCATGAATGCAGGAATTAGGGCACTCCTCTGGTCATTCATGTTCTTACCTGTGGATTCCCCATTCTTTCAGATGTTTTGCTGGAAAGAGAGTAGTATCAACAGGTTAAAAATAAATCTCATAAATGGATAGCCTAATTTTTAAAGTTTTTATTTTGCATGGGGAGCTTAGATTCAGGTGTCTGCTTTTCATCAAAGAGAGCAAGCACTTGCATACAGGTTCCTGACTGTTGCCTGGTCAGGACTGGTTTCTTTTCCCCAGGATTCCCCTGAAAACTACTCACTTGGTTTTGACAAATCTCAATGTTAACTGGAAAATTCTTTCTGTCAGGAACTTTCTGTTCAGACTACTTATGAATACCCTGTTTGTGTTTACACCAAGGCTCTCTGGAGTTAAGAGATAAGAGAAGCTTGCTTAATTTCAATGTTTTTCTTTCATTGCATCTTTTGTAATACATTGGATTGGTCTCAACTGGTAAAAGCTTAACTAGCTTTTCCTAATTACATCTAATGTTTGGATATGTAAAAAATTAATTTTGCTTTCTGAAAGTGCTAAAGTTATAATTTCAAAAGCTCCTTAAATCCATCCCTACTCAGGAAGGCAGTGGTTCAAACTATATTTATGTGGATGTACATTGGTTCATGAATAATCTAATCTGAAAAAATGTGACAACAAATAGATCCTATGTCCTTTGTTCTCTGATAGTTCAAAGGTATCTTGAATCTCACACGCTGTATCTTATATGTGAATTATGTTGATTTCTTGACAGTGAAAGTTCACAGTTGGTTACAGTATTCTGAATTCTGAATTTCCATCTATCAATATAACTCAGACTGTGTTTTATTTTCCTGAACATTGTGCACTTAACAGCTAATGAAGACTTTTCCTAAATTGTCCTGTAGCTCTATAGTGAGATTATAGTGTAAATTCCGCATAACACCGTGGATGTCCTTGCTTACATTGGCCTTTTCTTAAGGTGGGCAATGCTTGTGTTGGCATAACGGCATGAAGCTTGGCACGCAGGCTGCAACAGGCCACCAAAGAGCCAGAATCTAATTGCATTTACACTAGTTCAATTCACTTAGAGTTACTTGTTTGTACCTGTGTAACGGAGTGAAAAAGAGCCTGCAGGTCAACAGCAGCAGTAATTACTTGTCCACTAGGAACTGAACTGCGGCCACCAATTCATTTCACACAGTTGACCACACAGTCATTGGATGGTAATGATGTCTTGTCCTGAGCAACAAAAGCTACTTATAACAGGAATTTAGTAGTAGAGGGCTTCAGAGTCCATTTACCAATCCCCAGGGCTCAATGGCTCATGAGACTAGTAATGTGTTATGAAGTCTCTCACCATCACAAACTTACAGTTTTAAGAGTGTGTGTGTACACATGCTGGTTTTTTCTCTCCTTGTACAAAATTGCCTAAGGAGCCCTGCTAGCTTTGGGAAAGAATATCTTTACCTTGCTGTGATAATTTGAAATGTGACAGAATTTTGTGACTCAAAGCTTATTTGCTTCTGCTTTTTTTTTCTTTTTTTTTTTTGTGTGTTGTTTTATCTTAAAATTAAATTTCTGAGATATTTTAGCATTAATATAGACTAATCACTATAATGGTTATCAAAAAAGAAAAACTGAACTATCTAACTAGTTTCATTTTATCACTTGATTTGCTTCAAAATCACTGTTTCTATAATTAGTCTATATTAAGAAAAAAAATCAATGAATTTTTTTTAAGATAAATGACTATAAAAAAAAGCTGCTTTGAATCACAGAGCTCTGCCAAGTCCTAAATTATCACAGCAGGAGTGAAGAAGGTATAACAATGATAAAACAGCTACCATGGAAGCTTAGTTCCAGTACAAATTAAAATTTCTACAAGTTTTTGGTAATTGATGTAGCAATTTTCAGTAATTCTTATTAATTATTTTTGGCAAGAGAGTATCAGCAATTCTCCTTTAACGATATCAGTTGCCATTTATATACATCTTTCAGGATTCATTTTTGTGCACACATATACTTTGCACATCAGAACGCTAACATATTGCAGTTGTGAAATAGATTAAACAGAGATCAGAAAATGTGGAACAATGTCTACTTCCAAATTCACTAGATTTCTGGTTTTACTCCATTATACATACTTTTACTACACCTGCAAAGCAGCTGGCTAGCTGCTTCATAGAATCACAGAGTATCCTGATTTGCAAGGAACACATGAGGATCACTGAGTACAATTCCTGGCCCTGCACAGGACAATCCCAAGAATCACACCATGTGCCTGAGAGCATCGTCCAAATGCTTCTTGAAATCTGTCAGGCTTGGTGTTGTGACCACTTCCCTGAGGAGCCTCTTCCAGTGCCCAACTACCCTCTGGGTGAAAAGCCTCATCCTAATGCCCAACCTAACCATGCAATTCCCTTGGATCCTGTCAGTGGTCACCAGAAAGAAGAGAGTGGCACTTGCCCCTCTGCTTCCTCTTATGACGAAGCTGTAGACTGTGATGAAGTCTCCCCTCAGTTTTGTCTCCTCCAGGCTGAACAAGTTAAATGACCTCAACTGCTCCTTAAATAACTTCTCCTCTAGGCTCTTCACAATCTTTGTGGCCCTGCTTAGGAAGTTAATAGCCTTATGTCCTTATATTCTGGTGCCTGAAACTGCAGACAGGACTCAAGGTGAGGCCTCACTGGCACAGAGTACAGGGAGACAATCACCTCCCTTGACCAGCTGGCAGTGCTTTGCCTGATGCATCTCAGGACACAGTTGGCCCTCCTGTCTGCCAGGACACGCTGCTGACTCATATTCAACTTGCCATTGACCAGGACCATGAGGTCCATTTCTGTGGCACTGCTCTCCACCCTCTCATCCCCCAGTCTATATATATGTACATGCAGTGTTGCCCCGTCCTAGGTGCAGAATCCAACACTTGCCTTAGTTTAATTTCATATAGTTGGTGATTGCCCAACCATCTGATTTGTCCACGTCTCTCTGTGGGGCATCTCTTTCTTTGAGGGAGTCAGCAGTTCCTCTCCATTTAGTATAATTGGCAACCTTACTTAGTAAACCATTGTTTGTCAGTAATTAAAGAAAAATCAAAACTGTATTCACTTATGCATAAAGTTGAAGACACTGTATACATGGGATGACTAATAATAAACATCTAGATGCTTTATGTGTTGAACAATGATGTAGTCAAGTACTTCAAAAATTGAATTTTGTGCTTTGACAAGCATTTTCAGCATATTTTCACTCTTTCTTACTCTTTAATGTCAGTTATGTGAAACTATTTC
>NW_008669759.1:33812-39070 GCF_000695815.1 Acanthisitta chloris
GTCAAAATTAAATGTAATCTAATACCTTCAAGTCTTTTGTTACCAGAGTAATCAAGATATCGTTCTGTGTGACATGGGACCTCAAACTGAAACTGGCCTCTTTTGGTCACTTCACTTTGATCTCATAGTACTGCATATTTATGTGAGATTTCTAGCCTTCATAATTTTTTTTCTGGAATCCTGTGTTTCTGTGGGTTTGATTTTATTTATTTCTTCTATTCCTAAACACTGACACACATTACCACTTTAACTTAGTAATTTCTTCTCCCTGGATCTTACTGATGATCAAATATTTCCCCAACTTTTCATTCTGCTAGGCTGAACCAACTACACTATTTTACTCCTTCTCTCACAGAACTGAGTGACTGGAATTTACCTGGTATTTCAGATGAGGCCACGTTGAGTCCTTAGATTTTTTTTTTTGCTAATTACAATTTTTTCCGGTATTTTTATTGAGCTTCTCCTATTGTTCTATATTCCTTATTTCAGTGCAACCATCACCATCTCCATTTCTCCCAACCAGAGGTCTCTACTGATTTCCATCTACTCCTCCTTAGCTAATGATTTCTCCTCTAGCATTGCAGCAAATGCTTGATTGAAATTCAGATGGATAAGAGCACTTTATTGATGACAGGTATCAGCTGATTGATGATAGATGCATTTTTATCCCTTTTACTTCTCAGTACCTTTGGAGCACTTTGTAGACTAAGTGCTCTTCTTACCTGTTTTGAAATCTTTAAAAATTTATACTCTTCATTTTGTTTTGAAATTTGCCTGGTTTTATGATTCCTGATTCAGTTGCTTTGTAGGAAAATGAGCATAAATATTTTGCCCCTGATTAAACAAGTAACGCCAGTGAAGGGCTATGAAGATGGAGAGGTCTAAAGGAGAAACTATACAAGCTGCAGTTGAGGTCACTTGACTTGTTCAGCCTGAAGGAGACGAAACTGAGGGGAGACTTCATCTCAGTCTACTGCTTTGTCAGAAGAGGAAGCAGAGGGGCAGGTGCCACTCTCTTCTTTCTGGTGACCACTGACAGGACCCAAGTGAATGGCATGAAGCTGTGTTGGGGGGTGTGGTTAGGTTGGTTATTAGAAAAAGGGTTTTCACCCAGAGCGTAGTTGGGCGCTGGAACAGCTCCCCAGGGAAGTGGTCACATCACTAAGTTTGGCAGAGTTCAGGAAGCATCTGGACAATGCTCTCAGGCACATGGTGTGATTCTTGGGACTGTCCCTTGCAGGGCCAGGAATTGTACTCAGTTATCCTCATGTGTCTCTTGCAAATCAGGGCTCTTTGTGCTTCCATGACAAGGGCTTCTAGGACAGATTGAATTGCCTCTTAATGAAAATTTTCTGGATGGTATATTCCTATAACCTTTAACCATGCATATGGTTTTTAATCTGTACTTATTTTTTTTGACATGAGCGCCTACCATGAAGGAATGTCTGGTACACACTGAGAAAGTGCAAAATACTCATAAAGAAAATATAGTATTTAAAAAGTAATTTCTTAACTTCCTCCTTTAGTGAGTAACTACATGGTTTTATCTTTCCTGATAAAAGATATATTCATGATTTTACCATATCTACTTTTCACTTCTACTGTTTGAGCTATTTTAGAATTAATCAGTTTCCTAAAAGATACAGGGAAACTTGGCATTTCTACTATGGTAAAAGTATCATGGATCTATAATATCTCATTGAAATTCTTTAAAATAAATAGAATCATTTGGACTGTAGTTTTAGAAGATGAAGGGAAACAATCCATTTTCATCTGAAAGCCTTTTCCCCTGGTTCATGGTAGATTTGGCTTTGAGAAAATTGAGAATGCTACAGATCCCTTCCTCAGGATGGATACATGGAGTTGGTGTTTGTTAAACAACAAGAGTTTCTTTTTCATAATTAGTTAATGAATTTTCTTGTGTGAAAATTTTAATGACTCTCATTGTACATTCTTGAGTTTTCTGAAAACCAGCCTACCTTTCTGTAGAGTTTTCTTCTGTTTTTTTCCCTCCTCAGTACCCCTCTTCCAGTACAATGCAGCAGAAATATGAATCACACTCTTCATATATTACTAAACATTCTGATTTTTATACACCTCCTAGTAACAAATCTGAATATGGAAACAGTATCATGCACTTCCATCTAAATATCTGAGAAGTGTACATCTTGTCATACAACAACCCTTTTTTCTCTCTGCTCCAGGAATTAACACCAATGTGACAGGAAGAAAAGTCAAATCCCTAAATCAAAGATCTACCTTCTAAAAGTGATTGTCTAGGTGCTTTGACACCAACTCTTTTAGGAACAAATTTCATGAACCATTACCATCAGCTTTTGTGAAGAAGCAATTCCCTATGTACAAGTCACCCCTGCATGGGGAGGACTATTGTTTTTCCCCCATGTATTTATAGAAGTGACTTCATTGATGTGCTAAAAAACTTTTTGCAATTTAAGGAAAACAAGCTATGTACTGAAAGACTATGAAGAGGCCCTATTGGCACATTAAATAATATCTAAATAGTTAATCATAGGAAAGGGAGAAATGTTCTTGAAGGTCACTTGTCATAGCTACAAGTTGCCAGTTTGGACAGAGACTCAGTGACTGTCATAGAGGAGTAAGAGCTCTGGATAGTACATCCTCACTTGTGGTCTTACCCAAACCATTCCAGCATGAACACAGCTGAATGTTAAAATAGCTGGCAGAGTCACTGCTATTGTTCATTTAGATTAGCATGTTTAGTAAGCTGAAAAGCAGGTGCCTAATTTTTTTATATATACATAAAAAGTTCTTTAGTAAACATTAGTGCTTCATAGGATCATTAAATATAGAAACAGAAAGTATATGTCACAATAATATAATGGCTTTTCTTTTGGTAGCAGGTTTTCCATTTACACACATGGAGGACTTGTTCTGGAAAACTGTCGCAGGCCTACTGAGCTGTTAGTGATCTGGGAGCTCCAGTTCTGACAAGTCTAATCACAAAAGGAAAGAGGTGTATTAAAAATGCATTAATGCATAAAGCTATAAGATGCATGGGAGACTTAAGGTTTTGCCAGAGCAGATTTCGCATTTCATCTTCTATTTATCTTGCTGATCTTTCAGTAGAATAACCTTATAAATAGCAAACCATTAATATGTTGAGTTGTCTGCAGAGCTCTAAAAGCCACTTGAGAATGGTACAGAGAAGTTATTCTTGTTTTGTTTCTGGGACAGAGAAAAGAAGAGACTTTACAATAGCATTGTGGGGTTTTTTTCATGTCAATCATTTAAAAGACTAGATGGTTACATGAAAAAGGTAATTTTTTTTTCAGTTTTGCAATATGACACTCTACAATTACTATATCATATGATAAAATAGAAATAATTTCTCAAAAAATTATTGTCATATGCATAATATTAATTCAGTCTATTTCAATCCATTTCTTCTCCTTTCTCCCCAAAGTGTAATAATTTATTAGCTATCAATAATGTATGCTTATGTGCATAGTGTGTACTTCCTCTGTTTAATTCCTCAATGGCTTTGATTAATCTTTCTGGATTTGTGTTCTAACTGAGAAATGAATTCTATTTTGCAGTATATTTATCCCTTACAGGAACAAACTTCTGTAGTGTCAGGTCAAGCTCTGAAGCTCTTATGTGGACAACTGTGCTGGCCACAAATTTTACTGCATGAAGCAAACAATAAGCATTTTATTTTTCACATGCATTGTATTTTTCACGTGCATTGTATTTGCCATCAGTACTTATTTCACGTTATTATATCACAGAAAGCATTCACTGGCAACTATTAATAATAATGGATCTCTTGATCTGAAATCATGAAAGTAAACATTTGACTTTACAGGAATTCCAGGTGAATCTGTTACACAAGTAGACCTCTTTGATCAGGCCTGTCAGAGGTTATCATGATTTTCCATTACTGTATTTTTAAGCACAGAAGTTCTAATAGCATTCCCAGTGTTGCTTATCAGTTTGAATATAGACTACATGTTAACAAGTTAAGTGGGATATGGCTTTTTTTTAATCACAAATGTAATGTCTGTGGTTGGAAAAAAATGAAGTTCTGTTTCTCAGACTGTTTGAAAAACTCAAGACAGTTGAATTGTGGAGTATACAGAAAGGTGAGACAAGATTTACAGCTAAATTTGAATGCACTAGTTAGTCAAAGGAATATGAGCACCACTGTTATGCTTTTGTAACTTTTAACTAAATATCTTTATTCCATCAAAGTTATTTTCCTGTGGCCTCTGTTCTCACTGTGGATGAACCAAACCAAAAGAAAGAGATTAACCTATTTCAAGGCTCTTATTAAGAAAAGGCACAAAAATATAACAAGCAAACAACAAACAATCTCTATGGACTGCAAGAAGGTTTGAATGAGGAAGATAAGTAGAGGTTCTCCTGGAGCCTTGTGTGATCTGTACTGAACTAGAAGTCATATGGTGTGCTTGTGGTCACTTGAAAAGAGGAAATGTAGGAAAAATATGGGTGTCAGCCAAAGCTTCTCTCTGTATGTCAGTTATTGGTATAGTGCTTCTATTATGGCATTCTGCTGAGGAAAATAGAGAATTTCACACAAAAGTATATAATTGCAAAACCTGTCAGGGTTCAGTGGGAAGCAGACATTTCCTTTGGTCTGGATAAAGTTCTCATTTTACACACCGAATCACAACTCTTGCCTTTGACAAGGCATAGAATATTTTGCTTTGCCCAGTTCACACTTTAATGCCTATTTGAGTTAGTATTTTATGCTAGTTATGTTTTGGTTTTGGTTGGGTTTTTTTTGTCCAGTTTTCTGGTACTACAGGAGCATGGTAAGCATTCTCATCTTTTTTCTTTTAGGACATTCAAAGAGAAAGGAACCTGTCCTCTTTTTGAGATAAATTTTATCTTGCTGTTAGGAAAAAACATGGTTGTGACATAATTGTACTTTGAAGATCATAATAAGAAACAGAACTGAACAAAGCCCAGCTGAAGTAACTTTCCAGAAGCTCACACAATTTGGTTTCCAGAATCACTTTTTGTTCCCAAGCATCAATTGTATTGGTCTCTTCTCTTAAGTTACACAGAAGTAGAAATGTGGCTTCCACGTGTGTGTGTGTGTGTCTGGGCCACTGTCTAATGCCTTATTCAGTAAGTTACTGCACAGAAGATGCAGGTGTGTGAATTTGTGTCTGTGGCATATCAGATCCATATGAGAGTTCAGGGCTTTTTAAAGTCCTGAAAGATTCAGATAAACAATGAGAAACAAAGTA
>NW_008669759.1:39107-45283 GCF_000695815.1 Acanthisitta chloris
CCTTCTTAAATTTATTAGGCATAATGTGGTCAACCAAATTTCAAGGGAATGTTCTTTCCCTTATCACTTCTAAAAGGAGGATCTAATTTCCATTTGAAATTTCAAAATATTTCTAAGGAGGATTTTAACTCTTTATTGTGAGAAACACTTTCAGAAAAGTTGTGCTGTGTCACAGTGATGCACTCCAAGTTTGGTCTGAAGTTTGCACATCTGTGTTAAAGAGTATGGTTCAAAGTTCCTGAATATTAGCCCAGGGCAAGCTTTCTTTTCTTACATGATACCATAATTTGATATATTTCCTGGGTCCCATAAATAATGGGGTGAAGGCACACTTCCTCACTGTCAGGAGAAAAAGTTCTCTCACCTAACCACCTGTTCCCTGCCACCAGGGTGATATGTTATTAAAACACAGGACTGGCAATGCATCTCAGCAGAAGTCTGCTGCAACTTGTTATCCAGCTGATATTTTGTTATCTAGATTATTATATAAATAATTCACTTTGAAACAGGACTACTGTCAGTATTTGGTCACAGAGATCCAAACGGTGCTTGTCAAAAATACTTTTATATTGGCATAGGAAAATCCTTGCATATGGAATGAAATATCTCAGACAGATAGGATGGCTGGTTGTGGACAGATGATGAGGAGGTCTGCATTGCGAAAGTCTTCATTTGTATCAGATGATACTCCCAAAACTGTTTTCTGACCAGTTCTTAAAACCTCTCTGGCCTGTGGCTGTGTGTGTCCACTGCAGCACATGCATGATTCATCTCTCTTGAGTCCTACAAACTACATATAAGACATCTAACCCTTCTAAGGATGCACAAAATGCTGTCCTACGTGATTACCTCTACATATGCATGAACAGTTCTTACTGAATAATCACAAGTGTCTTCTCTGAGTACAGTTTAGTCAATTCTGCACTGGCAGACAACCGGGGAGTCTCTTTGTCTCATGCAAAAGTCACATACCTAGGGGATACATATTAGCAACATATAGACAAATCATCTACCTGCTCCATTAAATCAGATGTAGCCTTTTATCTGCTGGCTTTTTTTACACAACCTTGTTATTGTTTTTGTTTCTTTTTGATTATCATTAGTTAGAATTTTAATACTGGAGGCTCTTCAGACTGATTATGCTGTGGACACCTTAGGATGTCTATCATCTCCTCAGGCAGCCTGGTGTATACCAGGGAGCCAAGAGGAAATACCTTGATTGTAAAGTTATCCAGATTATTTTCAAATAATTGCAAGAAAACAAAGCAGTGAACTGATATTCTCAAATGCAAAACAGCAATCTTATTGTTATACTAATTTACAAAGTCACTGTATTTCTTGTTAAAATCTTAGTATTTTGTTTTGTGAATTTTTTTTTCAGATACACCTATTTCTCTTCAGTGATATTTTGTCTATTATATTAGATAATTATACAACTCTTTTAAAATGTAAATACCATCCACTTTTTGGACTCCTGTCACTAAGTTAAAGAAACTATTAAAATTCAACCACATTTCTGTAAACTGAACAATTTATGATATGTCTAAGAAATAGAAACAAATTTGACTATGAATAGTAATTTTCTTCATCCACAATGATGTGGTTTTACATTTTGGAACTCAGCTCTGAACCATAGATGGGATTATATGCTACATTTTTTTCATTTTATCTTTCCAAAATTTTCCCAGAGCCCAGTGCTATTCAAGATTTTTAGGTCTATGAATTCAACCCTTGTCCCAGACTGTAGATCTGCTGGATTTGATTGGAAAGTAAACTGCAGGATTTTGAACTTGAACCATGTGTATCTTCTTGCATTTTACGAAGTAACTGCTTGGTGTTGTTTCCTAAAAAGGTTTTCTTACAAAGGCTAATGTACTTGAAACACTCATCTCATATTGAGGCATACTTTCAGCAGCACAGACCAGTGACCTGCCTAGCTCAGTTTTCTGACATAGGTAACACTCAGTGTAACAATTACTAAAAGACAATTTCCCACTAGGTATCTCTGGAGAACAAAGTGAACTTTTTTTAACTAACAGAAGAGTTATAAAGTCTTAGTACCAGGAATAATAGAATTTTATTTATTGATTGATTTATTTACTTGTTTGTTTGGGGGTTTTGTTTATTTGTTTATTTACTTGCTTACTTATTTACTTACATTTGGGGCTTAAATGTCTGAATGTTTACATTATAAAACTAAAAATTAAAGGAAGACTTTGTATGTAAAAGTCAACTGTCCCCAGACTTACTATCATCCTTCATTACCCCAGCTGTTGCTGTCTATATATAATTTAAAATATCTTTTTTTTCTCCAATACAGGGTGCTATTTACTTTGAAGACATTAATTGGAGACATGAATCCTTAGAATATGTGTAGCTGTAGACTGAGCACTGGCATGAAATGAACTGCTTAGCCATGACATTTTCCAGGGAATGACACTAATGTCATATGTAGTGGGAAACAATATTGACTAGGAAAATGAAATAATCAAGTCTGAATTTTTAAATACAATTTTGAAAACAACAGAAATATTTTTTCACAATGAAAATCCCTCAAGTCTTTCAACTTTGGAAACCTTATTTTATTTTACTCCAGAACCAACCCATCACTAGGTCATCTACATATGTACACAAAACAATTTCTTCTTATGGGGGTCTCTTTCATGTGGTAGAGATATTTGAATCTTAAATGCACATTTGTGGCCCCACAAAATGACATTGTCATGGCATTGATCATACAGTCTTCATTATTATTGTATAGTTAACATGACAGCTCACATAATACCCTGAAAATATCTGTGAAGAAAGCATCAGATCCAAAGCAAATTAAAATGGAAGTCTTGTGTTTGCTGACTCAAAGTTTGTAGTCAACGTTGATTCATGTTTGTAGTCACTGTCTTTGTTGCATGTTTGATATGAGAAGCACTTAGCACATCATAGCATAACAGATTATTATAGGGCATCAGATATATACTAATCAGTGCACAGTTTGTGTTTTGTTTCTAAATTCAGGAGCTCAATAAAACCTATTGTTTTTTAACAGTAGTTACAACAGGGAAGAAAAAATAGATGAAGGTACAAATAATGTAATAATGTAATATAATAGTGCTTAAAGCAAGTTGCTAGTGTTAACAAATAATGAGTATATTGCAGTTTTGTCTTTAGAAACACTCTGCTTCTCCACCAAAATAACAGTTTGTTTTGTGAAATAAAGGAAAATGTAGCAATAGGACTCGTGCATTAAATTATGGGTGAAGGCAGAAAAGGGTTACCGAAAGTCACAGATTGCAGGTTCGTGGGAAAAGGGGCTTGAGTTAGGTTATGAGGAAAGCCAAAAATCAGAATGCTTTGGGGGTCTCACATGAAGGTCAGATGCACTGAGTGTGTAATAAGTGGGAGGCAATGCAGCAGCCATTATCTTCCCTCTGACAAGAGAGCAGCTCACTGACCTCGTATGTTGACAAATGGAGAGGAAAACTCTGCACTGAGATGTAAATTCCCCACACAGGTCCCTCATGAATATCTTGTTTCCAGAATTCAAGCCAGTGACCTGGAAAACAAGGTTCCTCCCCAATCAAAATGACAGGCAGAGCTGGTTTCCTGTTAGGAAGACTACTAGATGTGTAAAAAAATTATGATTTCTGAGAAGAAAAAAATGAGATGTCACACAGAGCAAAATATTACTTTCAAATGGTCCTCTGCATCTCCCTTGAATGGCAGCTGTTAAGAATTCAATTGTGTGTATGACACACTGCAATGCAGGATGGAAGTTCTGTTTGGGAGCAAAAATGAATAGAAATTTTCAATTCAAATACTCATTTGAGAATATTTGAATGTCTGTCATTCTTTTTAGCCTAAAGGTTAATTCTCAAAAAGAATTTCCATTAGTAACACAAATTGTAACCTTGTCAAATCTTCTTATGTAATGCATCGATGCTGAAAGAAATACTCTGCAAAACTGTACTATTAAATACATAACCTTGGTTCATAGTGAATTTATACTTTTAGCGGTTTCCTTGATTTGTCAGGTATTTGTTTAAGATTTTATGGGTTTGCGTATGTACTTGTATATGTACTTGTGTCAGTACGCAGAGAATATTTTGCAAGCATTGCTATATTCTTTTTTGCATATGTATGCTCTCTTGCTATGCTGTCTTTATTTCATAGATAGTAATTAAGAAAATTGTATGATGTCATTTCCCATGTACAAGACAAGTGGCTGTCTAAGGAATTCTCTTCCATATGAGAGATCTCTTTTCTCATTCTGTGCATGTATGCCCACTTTATATCAGGATCTCCATATTTATATTTCTGTAGACCTGACTTCTTGTAGAGGTAAAAATCAGTTATGATTTTTCTTTCTGAATGGTGAATTAGCTTGTAATTCACCAACAGTCCTGAAGCAAATTTATATTGTATTTGGATGAATACTATAATGTTTGATACTAAAGGTTGCCCAAATTTGCACCATTAGCAGTGTGCATGATGAATGTAAATTTTTTTTAGTGATCAACAGCCTAAAGGTGCTGTGGTTCAACTGACAACTTCATTTATTTCAAATCAAATAAGATAAAATAAAAATTGAAACTGCAGGATCTCATTTCATAAGTTTTTACTAGTGTGATTAGTTTGTTTCTGGTGTGAACACTTCAAAGACATTGCAAGCTTTTCAGAATTATGAAAGAATTTGTTTCTTTTCATTGAAAAAAAATGTATTCCACAAAATATTTTCAAAACTTTTGACTCTGTTAGATAGTGAATTTAAATAATTGTCTTTGCACTTCACTGTGTTCTCTTCCTGTGTTTCATTTTGAGTTCATGTTGTCTCTGCTGCCTAGTACAATCTTTGTTCAAAGACAGCATGGTTTGAGTTTGCACACAGAGCCTAGGCAGAATAGATATGTTAATAAGCTCCAACCTGAGGTTGCACACTCAAATTACTATCAATTGTGCATGCAATTTTTCCAGGCTATTTGTTCTGAAAATAAGTACTAAATTATGCATTCAATGCAGTGTCATGTATGAGTACAAAAGAGGAACTTGCTCAAATATTTCCAAATGGGAATATTTGTGTGTCTAAATATGATGCAATTCAATTATTTGATGTTCCCACTTCAGCTGTTTAGAATCAGGAAGACAAAAGCTTATCATACAGAAGGTGGGAATGAAATATTTCAGTCAGGCGACTGAGCCGATGTCCTATAGTGGATGTGTGTGTTTCAGTTATCTGGCACCAGTCATCAGCAGGCCCGATCACATCCCTTAGTCTGGATAGAATCCTGGAAAACAGCGGGAAACAATTAGAAAAGCATTATTGTGAGCTGGTCTAGTAAGGGATATATTGTCAAGAAACGGTATTGCTCATAGATGCTGCTTATTTTTCTGGCCGAAGGCTATTTGGAAACTCATGAAGATTTCTTGGTAGAATACAATTTGCTTATGGTTCTGAGATTGTCTGACACTGGGAAAAGCTCAGATCTGTCCAAGTAAGAGACCATGTGCAGGCAGCATATCTAGTCTGTTGGTTTGGCTCTCGTCTTTCATGACTTTGATTTCCTTATGCACTTGTTTAAATGTGTCAGTTCATTTTTTTCGAGTAGCAAGTATGAAGTAAGACTAACTGATATGTGACAAGAATACAGGGTGTACTCGGTAGAGTGCTTTTTAAGCAGTTTATGACCCACAAATATTCTGTAAGTTTGTAGCTCTACACATTCTTTAACACTATAGCTGCCAACCCTATATGATCTGTCTCTGTAGTCCAAGGCACATTGGAAATATGATCAGTACTGCTCCAAGGCACTGAAAATTTTCAAGCTCTGAAGCTCTTCTAAAGTAAACTACATGTATGAACAATGAAAAGCAACAATTGTGTGCATGTACATATATGTATGTCAGTTAATCCCATGCTTTCAGAGTGATGGGAAACAAATGAGGGAGATATAATGAAGCCTTTTCATGAAACAAATACAGCTGTGGGAAAAAGAAGAATGATGTATTTGAAACCAGTTGAATAATGTTGGAGAAAAGAAACATCATTTTGTATCCTCCTGAAGCAAACTTGCTAAGAAAATAACTTCTAGAAACAGACAGAAGCTCCAGATTTACACTTGCTAGACTGATAATTTGAAGTCATGAAGTTGCAGATGAAAATAACTTTTCAATTCATATGGAAA
>NW_008669759.1:45306-47933 GCF_000695815.1 Acanthisitta chloris
TATCAGTCCCTAAGAAAAAGCTATGGTCTTCCTGCTGGCCACCTAAGGGACTCCTTCATGACACTGGTTTCTCAAGCCCAAACTCTTTTCTCAGGAAGGGATGAATTGCCCTGAGTTGTGGTTACAGTTGTGTCCCTGGATAACTATTGTTAGTGCAAATTAGGAGCAGACATTTGCACTCTGACTTTGAAGTTCTGTGGCAATGGTTCTTGGGCTGGTGAAGTCTGACTAAACAGGTGGGATCTCCTCAAAGAAAGATGACGCTGGGCTGAAATAGACAGTAGGTTATAAAAGGTCTCAAATACAAGATGCAAAGTTGCTAAATTGAACTGCATGATTTGTAAATGTTTATCTGCAGTAGCCTATAGGGCGATAAGGATCAAGCCATAGATCATTCAGTTGTCACAATATGTGGTATGAACATGGCCAGTCTGCTCCTGTCTGCTCCAGCTATGGTGGTGTGTGAACACAGTTGGGATTCTCTGACTCAGGAGACAAGGTTTGCTGACAATCCAGTGAGCCCTGGAAGCATTATTGGACTTCAGAACCCTTACCTATTATTGTGCAATCATAATTAAATACATTCTTCTTTTTAACATGGTGGTAAAAACAAAGAAGGGTTGTTATATTTTAGAAGTTATAAGTGCTAAAGTTGAATATCTGCAGTTAAAAACTACATCTGTGGTTGTTAACTGTATCTAAGTAACTAAGTCAGTTAGTGGTTTTCATTGTTTGAAAAGAAGGGGAATTTCATTCACACCATGGGAAAATCTTCTAAATGGGTTTGCATAGAGTGCCAAGAGGGATTTGAAACTTTCACTTCGAGTTGGGACTTCCAGTTCCAATCTGAGGATGGGAAGAGCTGCTTGCTGAGACAAGCATCTACAAGAGACAGCGTAGAGCTGAGCTTGCTAAAAATTGCGTTCAATTAAGTTATACTCAATTAGATTGAACCACAGCCAGAATAGTCCTCACCAAATTTTTGGGTTGGAAAATTCTCTTTAAAACTGATTTTCAATAAATTCACTTTATTGTGTGTGTTCTGATTTGCACACCCAGGTTATGGGAAGCAGGATCTGAACAAGAGTTTCTGAGAACAGCAGTTCTTGTCAGGACCTTGAAACATAGGACATGAGTGACATACCAGTTTCAAATTACCATGACACCTTGAGCAGTGGGGTTTTTGGTCTTTTGACTAGTGTTACATTTTCAAGAAAAGTATAAACAAATATTTCTGTGCCCATAAATATTTATAGTATTTTTCAAAGGATGTCTGACACTAATTTTAGGGGATTATCCAAAACCTAGAAGTGAAAGATATTGAATTGAAACTGCTGTAGGTTACATATCATTCACAGTGGACATCTACAGAAACCTGGTGAGGGTTTGCTCAATGAATGCTACAAGAAATAATATTTAATTGTAATTCAGAGGTCAAGGAGTGAGGAAAATATTTACCTTTCAGTCTCTAGATGTTTCAAACACTAGTTGCCTATGGAGAAGCACTCACACTGAGATAAACTTGAGAACACTGACCCAACAAGAACTATTTTGATCTTTTTTCCTTAAAAGTAAACTACATTCAATCTCGTTTATAAATAAAACTATATTTTGCCACCTTGATAATATGTAAGTGCCCTGGTTGTCTTTGAATTAGAAACTGACAAGCCAGATACGATAGAGAACTTTTATAGGACAGTGAATACAATTCAAATTGATGCACAAAACATCTTTTCTCTCACAGTTGTGACTGCTACACACTAGGTTAAGTAAAAAGAAGTAGTGAATACACTGAAAATAGCTCTTTTAATAAAATCAAACTCTTTTTTTAAATTCAGATATACCAATTTCTATCTTTGTTTTTATACATTGCTCCTTTAAAAGAGTTAAGGCAACAGGCCCTCACAGGATTATTGTAGAAGCAGGATTAAAAGGACTTGTAGTGCCTGTGGTCTCATTTCCAGATCTGCTGGAAAACACAGACCCATTCATTGCTCCATGTTCCTCTAAACACTTCACTCTGAAGTGTTAGAATAAACAAATACATGTGAACTTCTGTTTATTTTAACAATACAAAGGCAACCATTCCAGGTGAAACATTCAATCTATACACAACTATCCAAGTTAGGATACATTAATATAGATCTAGATAGAATGAGTTTGGTGTGACATACCTACAGTTTTCTCTGGGGCTCTCACTGAATATTATGAGATTATGATGACAAATCTCTTCAAATTTCATAGCTAGCAATTTGATGAATGGCCTCATGGAAAGAAACCGTACTATGCATCATAGAATCATAGAATGACTTGTGTTGGAAGGGACCTTAAAGGCCATCCAACTTTCCAACCCTTCTGCTGTGGACAGGGACACCTTTCACTAGACCATGTTGCTCAGAGCTCCATCCAACTTGGCCTTAAACACTTCCAGGGACGTGGCATCTACAACCTCCCTGGGTAACATGTTCCAGTGCCTCACCACTCTCACAGTAAAGAATTTCATCTTAATAGCTAATCTAAACCTACCCTCTTTCACTTTAAAGCAATTGCCCCTTCTCCTGTCACTACAGGCTCTTGTAAATAGTTTCTCTCCTTGTAAGGTCCCTTCACAGAATCATAGAATCATA
>NW_008669760.1:0-20488 GCF_000695815.1 Acanthisitta chloris
TCTGCAAACTTGCTGATAGTGCACTCAGTCCCTTCATCCATCTCCTCTGACTTCAAGTGGCCTACATTCCCTGTATCATGACACAGTTTACCAGTGACAATTTCAGGCACACCTAAATCTCCTAGACTGATGACAACATCAAGCACCACATCCTGGCACATGCACCATCAGGATGGGAGGTTTGATCATGCTAGGCTGGATCTGGGATGAACAAGGTGCAGCCACTTGTGCCTCCATGCTCTCACCCATTCCACGGCTGCTGCTTTGCCAGCTGTGTGGGCTCATACCTCTAGCTGGTCTCATAAGCAAGAAGAGAAGCTGGTGCTCTTCATCAGCCTGTGCATGCAAGGACTGTTCTTCCTGAGTGGGTAGCCAAAGTTCAACAGACAGGGTGCTCAATATGAAAGTTCAAGGACCTATCTCCTCTTCCTCCTGCTCTCTACTTCTGTAGCTTGCTGAACTCTCCCTTTTTCTTCTCTCCCTGACTCTGATGAATGCACCTGTGAGAA
The DNA here is from genome assembly GCF_000695815.1 of Acanthisitta chloris. Taxonomy (NCBI): domain Eukaryota; kingdom Metazoa; phylum Chordata; class Aves; order Passeriformes; family Acanthisittidae; genus Acanthisitta; species Acanthisitta chloris. Next base: position 510 of record NW_008669760.1, read on the forward strand.
CCACAGAGCAAGAACTGCTGGTCCAAAACCAAGCAGCAGCAGCCCCTCAGCTCCTTTTAAGTTCTCCTAGCCCCTTCTCTTCTGAGCCAACAGGAGGAAGCCTGCCCTGATACCAAAGCTAGAAAATGAGCAACCTCCCTTCTGCTGCCTGCACTCACCGATCACGCAGAGAGCAGTGCCAAGGGCAGGCTGTAGCTATGACCCCACAAATGCCAAGCCACCAGCACTCTCATAGGGAAGAGGAAGTTGTTACCAGGCCCCAGTAACACACAACAGCTGCTGCTTAGCTAGGGCCACCACGGCTCCCCCCTGCTTGGGGCTGAGCAGCAGCTGTGCTCAGGAAACCTTCTGCTTAACTTGTGGTCCAGATCCAAGGAATAATGAGGCACCTCAGGAGGTCCCAATGAAATCATCACCCTAAGTCTTCATTTGCCCAAGCTGTTAGAGCAAATCAGCCCAGGGACCTTGCTAGAATGGCCTTTCTCTGCAAACACCCCTTTTCCTCTAGGTTCAGCTGGATCAAAGAGGTGATGCTACAGCACATCCCCAATAAGTGACAGCTGTAGTTAAAATGTACTGGCTAGGCACTTTGGAAACCTTGGAGGACTGAAAAAAAGAGGACATCTCAGCCTTCCAGTGACCTGCCTTGGCATCTCAGCCCCACCTCAACTTGCAGCACGTGTTGCTCCATCTGTCCCACATCCTTGCCCAGCTCCAGCAGTGCAATTCAAAGCCTGCTGTTAGAGGCAAGGGTCTCTTGTGAAGCCTACATAAGCTCACAATGAGAGGAATCTGCACAGGAAAAACCCTTCAACAAGGCTGCTATAGCTAAGGGATAAACAAAAGACAAGGTGATTAAAAATCCACCAAGATTAGGTGATGTAAAATCCACCCTTGCCCAGAGGTACTCCTGCCCAGTGTTTACCTGTCAGGAGCATGAGAAACTTGTAGGAGGACCCATGCCAGCACTCATGTAACCTCCTCTCTCCCAGAGCACATAGGTGGCCCAAGCCATAAGGTTGCACAGAAAATCATTTTCTCAATGTCAGAGGCTAAAATTATCTGTGTAAATATTATAGCAGTAGGTTAATGACACAGGCTGCATCCCCACCCAACCCACACAGTATCACAGGGCAGGCAGGTCAGCTCCAGCCCAGGTTTCAATTAAAGAGCCCATTGTGGTTAAAACTGTCCCTGCCTGCTTTGCTTTGGGGTTTAAAGTTCCTCCACGATGAAGCTGCTTTTAGTGCAGCTTTATTATTAGTCTCATCTACATTATGATCTCCTCAATTCACTGGAATGCGCAAGGAAACCCACAGAGACAGAACAAACAGATACCACATGGCAGCCCTGCAAAAGGTACATGGTCATTTGATAAGTGGAGTTTAGTTTTAATTAGCAGAGCTAAAGGGGTATTTGTGGTGTAATAAATCTCAGAAGAATTAGCCTCCCTATGGCACCTTGCTGGTCATTTTTGGCAGGAAATGGCAAGACATGACTGAATATTAAACCTCATGGTTCAGGGCTGGAACCAGATTCAGAGATGTGGAAGAGACATCTCAAACATGTTTTCTTTTTTTTTGCTCCAGGAGAGGTCTTGCATTTTCCTTTGAAAAGAGCAGTGACATCTGTGTTGGCAATGGGTGATGTATATATACTTCAAAGCTGTTGTGGGGACAACAATTCCTAGACCAACACATGCCCCCAGGAACACACACATGTTGTGGGTGGGAAGCAGCAGCCACTGGGGACATCCACACACCATACTGGGCACATGAGGCAGTCTCACCTTGCTGCTGCAGTGCTCCCTCCTTAGTGAGATGCAATCAGAAGAGCTTCAAAGCTAAGGCAGGAAAGGAATATGGCAATGTAGCAAACCTTTACACGGTCCTGTGCTCCATGACCCTGCTAGGTGGATCTGCTAGGCCCAGTATATTCACATAGCAACTCAAGTCAGCATCACATTCCTCAAAGAATTCTTCTGTTCTGGCTTTTCCTTCCCTCTGCAGTCAGTTCTGTACAAATGCATGCAAAGATCTGTTTCTCTTTCATCTGGCTAGCAGTCAGGTGCACCTGGAAGTCTGGTAAAGGAAGGACTGATCTTCATGGGGTTACCTGGTCTTTACTTTAGGAAAGGATTTCCTTTCCTAAAGGGTTACCTTTAGGATGCACACAGTTCTCTCCAGCTCATATTATTCATTACTTTGTTAGAGAAGAGTTCCTGGGTCATCCTGTTCATCCCCAGGATTTTTCCAGTGCTACATTAGTCTGTGAGGATTTGAACCGTAGAGCTGCTACTCCTTCCCTTGGGAGATCACTACACAGTTTGACAGCTCTCACTAACGTTTTCCAGAATTTCCCACTGTCTAACAAAACTGCAAACATCCAACAAAAAGTACAGACTACCAAGCCTTGCACACGCTGATGGCACGACCAAGGCTCTCAGCTGGAAAAAACCACATGGGTTGTCCCAGTGCAAGTCATGTGCATCTGCTGCCCATGTGGAGCCCTCTATCCCTTTCAGCCACTGCTCCCCTTCCTGCTCTGCCTCACATGGATGTGATTTTCAACTGGTGAGATCATCTTTTGAAAGGGTTTTACGTTTGGCTACAAACAGACCCCGGGACTGCATGTGATTCAGGAAAGGCATGGAGACCATGTTCACAAGGCTCACTATTTCCTTCAAAATAGGATGCTCACTGCATGTCACAAACTGCTGTTTGAGCTTGCTCTTTCTTGCAGAAGAGTCTCATTCTACTTCAGTCTGCAAGAAGTAGAGGGAAGTGTAAAACTTTCCACAGAAATTCCCAAGGCAGTTCTGGACCACAGGAACCTGCCTGACCCTCTGTGAGATGCTGGGAATTTCAACCCCAGCTGGGCACCAGGCCTTGGGGAAAGCTCTGGTGAAAACTGACCCACTCCAGGGTGCCATTACCAGGGAAGCTCATGGTTTTCTGAAGATCTTTAGCTCAATACTATTTCAGTCTAAATACTGAAGACTTGTAGATAAAAATGAATAAATCACAAAAAAGAACTCAAAACCAAAACAACTGGAACCTGTAGACTTTGGCTTTTAGCACACAGTGCTGCTGCTGCTGACCTCTCCCTGTTGGGAATAGCCACCAGGATGTATGTAGGAGGAATCATTTTAGAGCCATATTGCACCAGCAACAGGTCTCCAGAATCCTGGAATCATAGAATCAACCCAGTTCAAAAAGCCCTCCAAGATCATCAAGTCCAACCCTACCATGGTTACTAGACCATGGCACTAAGTGCCACATCCAGTCTCATCTTCAAAACCTCCACGGATGGTGAATCCACCACCTCCCTGGGCAGCACATTCCAATGCCTGAGCACTCTCTCCATAAAAAAATCTCTTCCTAGTATCCAACCGAAACCTCCCCTGGCAGAGCTTGAGTCTGTGCCCTCTTGTCCTGCTGCTGGTTGCCTGGGAGAAGAGACCAACCCCCACCTGACTCCAACCTCCTGTCAGGGAGTTGCAGAGGGTGAGAAGGTCTCCCCTGAGCCTCCTCTTCTCCAGGCTGAACACCCCCAGCTCCCTCAGCCTCTCCTCATGGCACTTGTGCTCCAGTCCCTTCACCAGCCTCGTTGCTCTTCTCTGGACCTGCTCCAGCCCCTCAATGTCCCTCCTGAACTGAGGGGCCCAGAACTGAGCACAATAACATAACTGAGTAAGTCAGAAGTACACAGCACATTCGTCCAGACAACAGGTCTCTTCCATTTATCCTATGTACCTTGAATAGTCATATTAGCACATAGTCTCCTAACACTTAGCTCTGATGAAAGTCATCAGCAAGGATTTCAGCTGCTCCCTAACAGAACTGCCCTGTGCACCAATATTGGCAAAGCTTCCTCCCTGAGCCAACTCTCTTTTCTGCCACTTTAAAAGCTCATCTGCTCACTAGCATCTCCTGGGTCACACATGGTACCACACCATCCTAAGGATCTTCTTGTAACTGCTGGCAGTGACCATGCACCTCCCCATTCCCATACTGTGGAGGAAGGTTTCCCAAGACCATAGGAACCTCTGCCCCATCATACAGCTTACGTTAGTCTTTGTTCAGCTGCTGACTTCAGCAAAGCTGCTCAGAAGGATGCCCACAGCAGGTATGGCACTTGTGAGAAATCACAACGACACTGGGATTTTAGATGTCTTTGAAAATTCTCACTTTTTAATCTGCAGCAGTGGCTATAATCTCAGGAACTGAGAGCAGAGTTTATGATTGATCTAACTCTAGAATTTGGTTAAATCTTGATTACTATTTTTAACTAGCCATGAATAATCACTTCTAATGTGACCATTTTCCAGCTGCATAAATCCCTCCCCCTTTCTTCTCCATTCCATAGGGTTACAAGAGTTATGTGGAAGTTTTGACAACATTTACACTCACAACCTTTGGCTATGCTGTCTGCATGCAGCAAACAGGAGCAACTTGCATAAGTTCGTGACACACAAATCAGTGTAATTGACCTGTCCCAGCCTGAAGGGGTTAAAATATTTAGCCACTTCTTATGAGGACAAGTTATTTGCTTGCTTTTTCAGACAGATTGTACAATCCCATGCAAACAGCTTTAGTCTTTTTAATTGGGAGCAGCAGGGTGTTGGGCAAGTTCTGCATGCTAGCGAAAGACCTCTCTTTCAAACATTTAAATTCAAACTTAATTCCAACCAAGGCACAAGTTGAACATCACCGAGGGCTAACCAGGAAGCCCCAGAGCAGGCAGAGACTTTTTTTTTTCCCCCAGAGCCTTTGGGGTTTCCCTGCCAGAGGCAGGCTGAACAGGCAGGCTGTTCTGGAGCCCCGCAGCACAACCTGCTGGCACTGCTCAGCCAAGGCAGAGCTGCTCTGAGGAAACCATCCAGCCCAGCAGCAGCACGAAAAGACAAGATCTAAGCACATGAAACTACAAGGACATCAACCCAAAATGCTGTAAAGCAAAGCCCAGCTGTCCCCACAATAACTAACTATCCAGCAGGACCAAAAAGTCAAAGCTATCCCTAATCCTGGACTGCTTACGCCTTCTAGCAAAGAATCAATACAGCTCTGGGCTGTGCTGTTCTTTAGCTTGGTTTCTTCCAGAAAAGCACAAACTTTATGAGCCCATACTTTTTGTAAGATGGAAACATTTGCTTTTTAACCCACGGGCCAATTTCAGCCAAGCACAACAAAGGAAATTGAGTTTCATGAGACGTGGAGGCCACGGAAAGGAGGGAACTGGAGTTGCCCTGGTCAGGGGAGATGCTGCAATGTGAACTTGCTGTCACAATTTAACCCCAGCTGGTCACGGCGAATCAACAACTCAAATATCAGAGTGGTATCAACACTGTTCTCATACTAAGTCCCAAACACAGGACTGTAGCAGCTACTAAGAAGAAAGTTAGCTCTTCCCAGCTGAGACCAGGACACTTGCATTTACTGCATACCAGAGAAGCCACAGTGGAAAAAAAGCCCTTAAAAATGCTTCAGTAGAGCAGGGCTCAGGTTTCTTTTTTCGATGCCAAAAATGAGCAGCCACCAGACAAATCCAGAGAAACTAACTCCATGATACCTCCACTTCCAGACCTCCCTGGGCACCTTCCAGCTATGTGCATTAGCTGTTTTAAAGGTCATGCTTGAGAACTCTGCATATGTTCTTTAACTCTCTGGACACCACGTGGCATATTGAAAATTCGTATTTGCAGCTAAAAAGTTCTACATTCCTACTAGTCCTTTAAATGCTTTTATGTTCCATTATTTCCTTTCTTCTCTTCTGCCTAGTGCAACATACTTCTAATGCAGGTAATTAAGCAAGAGGGAGGTAACATTTAGAATTAATCTGATCTAAATTTAATTCCAGGATGTTCCTGTTTTATTGAGAAAGAGGCCATGCAACAGGTTGAAACCCAATATGCATCAGATATGCTCTGCTCACAGCAGCAGAATGTTGTTCTTGGCAGTTCCCTGGCAGATGTCTTCTAAACAACTTGGTACAACCCTATCTATTGTTACACTGTCAATTTTGCAAGCAAACTTCCAACAAATGCACTGAGGTAAGACTCATTCTGGTGCTCAGCCTTACACTAAAAATCTTGGTTTCTGCTGAGAAAGTCACTCACACCTGGAAGTACAGTAACTCAACAAGAACAAAAAAGACAGGCTGTGCCAGTATCTGACAAGGAGACCTGGATGTAAACATACCAGAGCTGTGGGAACTGCATCAAGCTGCTGATGAGTACTCACCTTCCTGTAAGAACCTGCTAAGAAGCCACAAAGATTTTTATAGTGGTGGTTTCATTTAGCCATGATGTAGTTGTAATATTCTCACTGTGTCCATGAGAAACTCCCCAAGACTCATGTAAATAAGTTGTAACCCAATTCCAACTCCTGTAATTATATCATAGGCACTGAAATTATCCCCGAAGGGTTTTATTTGTTTTTAATAAACCAATCTTTAAAAGTATCTGCTTTTAAAGAAGAAAACTCAAGAGGTTTGGTTTTTTTAAGTAATGCCACTTTCCTCTCCCTTCTCTTACTACTCTCTTTAAGAAATCAGTACAGGAGCCCAATACCTCTTCAAAGAAGAGAATAAAAACTAATGCAAATCCACAAACTTCCTTCTGGTGTCCAACTTTGTGTCTATGAAAGAGACACCACAGAGACCAAAAGGAAGAAGGCCACAGTTCGCGTGAAATTCATCCAAAAATTTCCCCATTTCCAGGATAAGCAATTAATTCTGATGATCATAGTTTGTGTTTGTGAAAATGGCTCAAGCAACTTGGAAAAAAAGAATCCTGCAGAACAATAGCAGAGCAGCTGCAACACTGACCCTTTTTGCAGGAAGGCAATTCCTACAGGCAGAAATTTACTCACATAGACAGGAGAGCACTACTGCCTGGATTCACCCTATCAAAACACAAGCATTTATCCAAGATGCCTAAACGAGGAGGAAAAGAAGTGAGCTGAATATGAGGTAACACTCATCTCGTTACCTGGGAGATGGCAGGGAGCCGAGGAGACAGCTCTTATCTCAGGATCTGGAGCAGAGCTGGAAGACCACATGCTTAGGTCTGTGGTTAGTGACTCACCTGGAATTAAGGTGAAACCTGAGATCCCTATGTGAAGATCTGTCTCTGGATTTTGTGGTGGAGCTGCATCTGCCTGACATCTGCAAGCAGCTCAAAACAGTTGTGCTGAGGTGGGAACAGTCCCAAGCATCTCAACAGGGTGCAACTCCTCAGCTGTAGGGGGGATGTTCCCAGCACCTTGTTGCATAGATGCTGCACATGGGTTGCTCCTGGAAGACTGCAGAAATCAGAGTCCAGTTCCCTCCTGCTCAGGGCAAACCACTTAAAAATAACCTTAAAATACAATAAAACTGAGACCCTCGAACATTATTTTCCCTTCCAGTAAATGTGGTGTGAATTTTGTGGCTTATACTCAAGCTTTTCAATGAGTGAGACCATGAAACCCACACTATCCTTTCTAGCCTGAGAGATGCTCTAACCTACTGCTTATTGGCATGCAGATGCAGTCTGTGCAAAAGTACTGCAAAATGCAACCTGACACTGACATCCACTGACATTCCAGAGAAATTTCTTTCCTCAATATGCTCTACTTGCTGAAATTTTTGCACTCAAAATTTGTGTTGGGTAAGATTCAGGGAACTATCTCCCACCCATTTCATACAAACAGCCCCTTGGCTCTGCTGCTGCTTGTGTTATCTGCAGCTGTTTTTGTAGCACTTTCAGCTGATGATGAAGTCATCTACAAAGTAACCTCTTCAGTGTAAAGACTCCTTCCAAATTCCAAACAGCCAAGTTTGGATAAATAATCAAACCAAAACTCAGTAGCTCAAATTCTGAGGTTTGCTTATTATCACCCTCACCCAAGATTACATAGAAGCAGGATTAAAGAAAAGCCAACTAATTCAAACTGAGAGAAAAACTATCAGTATGGTTAAAAAAAAATAGAGCACACCTTGTTCCAGCATTTTGCTATTAGTATGTGCGTATCATTCAAATAAGATGCATTAGTCACTAAAGAACACTTGACTAAAAATCAAGTGTTTTCTACTCATTCTCTCAGGTGAACATCTTGGGAGGTGAGTTGCAACTGCATGTGCAATAAACTTTAAAAAATACTGGCAACTCTGTGCTAGTCCTGAATGCAAACCAAAAGCCCAGACAGAGCCTGATGCTCTAAGCATTAGAGGTAATAAGCAATCTGTGGGTCTGCATACCTGGGAGACTGGCAGCACACTGGGCTGAAATTACAGACTCTGGAAGATGATCAGTATCTTCTTGGCATTGGAATGTGCTGCCCAGGGAGGTGGTGGATTCACCATCCCTGGAGGTTTTGAAGTTGAGACTGTATGTGGCACTTAGTGCCATGGTCTGGTAACCACGGTAGGGTTGGACTCGATGATCTTTGAGGTCTTTTCCAATCTGGTTGATTCTATGATTCTATTCTGTGACATCTCCATGCTTCCAGTGAGGTCTTCAAAGCCCCCATCCTTGGAATACTGTGGAGCTAATTTGCTTAAGCCCTAAAACCCCATTTGCTTTGCTTCTGAACTGGCAGGGCCAGGAATGAAAAGAGAAACACATGCTATGCCCTTCCAGGCCCCCATTTATTAATTGAATACAAAAATAAGATCATTTAAGTGCAGAGGCACAGTAATCCACTCCATGGTGAAAAGATGCCTTGGGTTAGCAGTAAACAGAGTTTACAATACCTTGTAAACAGACCTCTGTACAAGCAAGAAGCAGACTGAAATATGACACACACCGAATTCAAAGTTCCCTGCTGCAACAGTACTCCTCACTTCTCATCTGGCCATTTGGGAGCACTTAGCAAATGGGGACAGCATCCTTTGCTCTGTTTTCAGAGGAGCACACATGAAACAGATGAAACACAAGGAACTTGCACTGTAACCAGTTGAAGAAGCGTTACAGCATTTTCTGAGGATGGCAGCTTACCCCTTGTTAGGTTTGTTTTGCAATGAAAAAATAATGGCCAAAGCTATTGTGCATTATGAAAGTGTTAAAAATTATTCCTTGTTTTTATGTTTTTACAGCAACCTGTTGCACAGTTGAATACAAAATTATTATTTTTTTCTCTTAATACAGTACATGGCATTTCTCCTCAATTGCACTAGAAGTAAATTTGGAAGCACTTTCACTTTGTGTTATAGGCAAGTGGGAAGGAAAAAGGAGTCAGGCAGTCTTTGAATCTCCTTTCCTTCTCTCTGCCCACTGTTTTATCCTCATCCCTTCACATCTCTGAGTCCACATACATTCCATTGATCAGGTAATCCACTTGTGTGTAATCTTTCTTCTTGTAGCTCTCGTAGGCCTGCATGAGGAAAAGAACTATAACAGTTATGAAAAAAACCGTACCAACTAAGAGCACTGCAAGAAGGGAACTTCTGTCCACTAAGTAGTGAGTCAGGGGCTCAGCAGCAATGAGAAGATACTCACTGTCTGTGCCCTGAGTTTCTGCAAGGCCCAAAGCTGTTGTTTTGGGTGCATCTGTTGGAGCCTTGGTTGTTGCAAAGATGTCAGATGTTGATTTTATCCCATGCTCAGTTGTAGTTTCTACTGTAGAGGCTGTAGTTAAAACCATGGCACTTCTTGTAGAGCTCAGGGCAGAAGTTGATTCATTCGAGGGTGATGTGGTTGTACTCACTCCTGGCTTTAGGTCTAGCAATGTACTGACATGCAGTGGAGTCGCAGAGTGAGAACTCTCTGAGGGGGTGAGTGCTGTGGCATGTGTGGAAGCAGTGGAAGATGTCTTTGCATCCTGTGGCGTGAGGGTGGTCAATGTGGTGGTCAGTGTCTTCGGGTCAGCTCCAGCAGTGGTGAGGTGATTAGAGAGGGGAGCACTGGTGGTGGTGGCAGCTGGATGAGTCTGCTCTGTGTGAGTACCTGCCCCAGAAGGAACAGTGAGGGGAGCAGACGTGGGGGAAAATACTGAGACAGAGTTATTATTTCCTGATGGTTGGATGGTGCTCGCACTCGGGGCGACATGGCTGGAAGTAGAAGCAGAGCTGTTATCAGAATTGGGAGAAAAGGCAGTGGATGACACGGCTTCAGAACCTCCAGAGGCGTTTGAGGCTTTGGCAGTTGTTTCATTAGCAGTAATGAAGACAGTTGCATTTGTAATGTTTGTTGTTACGACTGGGGCAGTGGTGGTGGTGGCAGCTTGGCTTGCAATTGGTTCTGTTTTATTTGTTGTGACACCTATACCGTCAGCCTCAAGTAAATGCCTCAAGTGAATCTTGCCAGTCTGAGCAGTTGAGAACAGGTTTTCCACAGTGTGTTGGTCAACCTGTGCGTTCAGCATCCTCTCCTTTTTCTGTGGATAGCTCTGCTGGTGAAACAGGATTCTTTCCCATTTCGCGCTGACAGTGTCTTCAGAAAGACAAAACCAATGAATTTTTTAAGAATAAAACTCTTAAGCCCAAATCTAACCCCAACACCCCCAACATGCAAACCAGAACAATCTTCTGCAGCACACATAGTGCAACTGGAACAAATCAGTCCTGAAGTCACAAGAACATGGCAACTCAGACCCCCTGCCTTCATTGCACATAATCCCTTTGGGGTTTTTTTGGTTGGTTTGGGTTTTTTGCCACAGACCTCTGGTATTTGCCCAACCAGGGAATTAATTTCACAAAAGAGGTGTAATGGAGGGAATTGTAAAGAGCTCCAATGTCAAAGCACATTATGAACAGGATCAGCTTTACCCATGTCAGCTCCCAAAAAGAAGACTCTTGCTTTCAAAGTTACACATCATCAGCAAAGCCTTTGTGTTTGGATTCATAATTTTCTCCTCTTAAAACCGAGAGGAAATTTCCACTTACACTTTCACACTTCAGGATAATTTCCTCCACAACTAGTGAGCTAGATCTATAGGGACATAAACCCCATCTGCTTATCACAGGTCCAGTTGCCACACTGCAAAGAAACCTTTGCCAACCCAAAAAGAACCATGAACAAACTCTTTTTTTCAAACTTGGGTACAACGAACTCTTGAAACATACTTTAGAAGATTGATTCCCCAGTTATGAATAAGTTCCAGTTTGTTATTGTGTCACTTAATTAAAATTGAATACCCTGGCACTGGAAAGTCACCAAGAGCAATTGCTGCTCTGATTATAGAAGCAGCCTGTTGCCTCTGGAACAAAATCCTGGCAATCTTGGAAAAAAACAATGCCAAGACATTTTTCCTTTCTCTTAAAAAATATAAATACATCTGTTATGCCTTTATTTTTGCAAGGACAGCGTGTGGCATGCAAATGGCTCGAAAGAGTGATGTCTTCAACATGGAAACAAACTGTTACTCAGTAACAGTGACAAAAATCACAGTTACAAACGGCCATAAGCTGAGACAGGAGAGATTCAGATTAGATGTTAGGACAAAAGTTTTCACTGTTAGGGTGTTCAGGCACTGGATTATTGCCCAGGGAGGTGGTGGAGTCACCATCCCTGGAAGTGTTCAAGAAGTGTCTGGATCTGGTGCTGGAGGATATGGTTTACGGGTTAGGGGTTACAGCAGTGACAGGTTAATGTTTGGACTCAATGATCTTAGAGGTCTCCTCCAACCTTGATGATTCTATGATTTCAAGACCATCATGCACATGCAAATGTCAGAGTCCCTAGGACATTGTCAAAGACCTATTTCAACGAGCTGTACCTACAGAACCATCCTGCCGGCATTTCACAACCCACCTCCCTCAGGTGAAAGCCTATCAAGGTCTAAATGTAGGCATTTGAAGCAAAAGAACCAGGATCCTGGATCTACCAGGAGCCTGAAGCATGGCTTTACCTCCAAGTAGATCTTTGATGTCTTGTTCTCCAGCATTTTGGCACACACTCAGCTGGTGACACTGCAGGAGGATGCAGTGATTCTGGTAGGGCACAGACCAATTACAGTTTCCTGCAAACAGCAGAGAAAATGGATTGCTACACACAGTATTCTCAACACAGTGCTTCATGGTTTTAATTACAAAATTTAGAAGAAAAGAAACCAAACCGAAACAAAAAACAAAAACCCCAAAACCACAACAGCTGGAAGGTCTGGCCTTAAAGGATCCTGACTCAGTCTGAGTGAAAATAACTGGAAAGCCAGTGAAATCAATATAGCAGCTGCAGCTACCTCCTGCTTGTCTTCTGGTACTGACATCTCCTAACTACAGCAATTCACTCACCCAGACAGAGACAAAGAGGCTGCACTGCAGTTTGGTCCCAGGGAAATGCTAGCATTCATCTAGATGTCTTAATGATGGGAAAAAAAAGTGAGCCAAAAATCAAGAAGGCACTCATCTCTTCACCCACGGGAGACAGTTCTCGTCTCAGTGCTTGGAGTTACACAGAAATTTACTCTTCATTCATTGGACAATGATACCATCAGCCGTGGGAGCCATCACAGAACTGACTTTTAGTACACTGAATTCCAACACGAGCTAAATAAACTCATCACAGCAAGAACTCTCTTTCTTGGCATTCCTTTCAACTCACTAACTTCTCTCTGGGTATGTCTACACACACATAACTAAGCTCTGAGGGAAGGAATGAACCTCTTCCAGCCAATGCTGAGGAGACATTCTGTGCCAAGTTTTGGGGTCCCTTGTATGTAAGAGTGGTATTGAAATACTGGAGTGAGTCTAAGGGAGACTACAAGATGTCTGAGGGGCTGAAACAGTTGATTTACAGGAAATTACAACTCAGGATCAAGGGAGAACATGAGTTTCCACCACAAGGGCACTCAGACACTGGGCTGGAGGCCAGGAGAGGTGGTACTCTTTCCATCAGGTCTTGAACAGACAGATCTACGTTGGGTTTGGACCAGAGAACTTCAAAAGGTTCCTCCCTGCTGTGGTAGCTGCACTAATTCTCTAAGTAACTGATGTTATGTCAGCAACAGTACAAATTACATCTACAGAAAAGTACCTAATCAGCTAGGAATGTTAATTTTCCACTTCTCCAAGCAATGTAGCTATGAAGTTGTCTCCCCATGCCACCTTGGCCTGCAACTTAACAGTATAATACCTCAAAAAATAACAACCATTTCTTCTTTACTGACTGTTACTTATGTGGAATGATTCTGACATCTAAGCCTTGGGCCTGGTGTCTGTAATGACAGAAAGCACAAAAATAAATACAGTTGGGGAAGGTGGGAATGGAGAATGCGATCAGGAAAGCTGATTTGAAAATCTAAAGCTAATAACAAAAGAGATATTTCAGGTCCTTCTTTCCAGATGATCTCCCCACATGGCTATACATTTATGCCAAGTGTTCCCATCCTTCCACCTCCCACAACACCAGAGAGTGCAAGACTGGCCATCAAGTAACAAATAGGAATTAAATTTCTTCAGTAGGTTTAATAGAGAATGTAAAACCTGGAAAAGTTTATGCTTTTGGGTTTAGTTTTGCATGTCTTCCTGAAGAGGGAATGGGTCACCTAATTCTACAGGGTCAACCTCCTCTGCACAACAAAGCTAACGCTCACCTGGCCTTGTTTTTTACAAACACATCAGGAGAGAACAAAGTGAAGTATGAAAAAAAAGTGCTTAAAGTCAGCAACAGAGCCAAGCATGCAGCTAAATCATTTTGCATCATTTCACTCTCCTGGAAAAGGCAGCTGATTGCAACTGTTCTACCCTTGTCAAGACATCAGAAAGTTAAGATGACATGTGCACAGTGTTAGGAGATCCTCAGGTGGAACAGCAGTGCTACAGACCCTAAGTGTCAGCCCAGTCAGTGTGAATGTGTTAGCTGTCTATGGGTCACCACCTTAAACAGAGCCTGGAGTTTTCACAGCTCTAGGGCCTGGGAGACAAACTCACTCTTACTTTATCTCCTAAACAAAACAATTTATAAAGATGCTTTGAAGGTGATTTGAAACCACTGGGCATTAAAAATGGCATCTTTATGATGAATGTCAAATATTCATCCACCCAAGCCAAGGTCTCATCTTCACCACAGCATCCCCAGCTGTTTGTAGATGCTACAAGCTTTCACCTGTGGCTAGGTAAGGTTGGGACCTTCATAGGGACAACTCAGAAAGACTCATTTAGAAGTCTGATGCTTTATAAAGACATCTCAGAGGTAGTGAGCAGAAGGCTTTCATCTGATCAGACTTATTTAGCCCCACGCTTGGTTGCAGGATACAAGTGGTTTCTTCTGAGGCAGAAAACACACACATAAATACCAGGGAGCAAAGACTGCTCATTCTAGCACAGCTGTCTACAACAGCACTGTTCACTTGCAAACATCTGGCAGCATGGAATAATCATTCCTCAATTCAAGTGACCCAACACTGTTTGCACGCTATCAGTGCACACCAAGAGCACATGGATGCTGTTTCTTATGGAAGCTAGAAGGGCCCTGGGAAATGGTTGTTCTGGATTCAATTTAACCAAAGCTGTCAGAAGTTATTCAGCACCACAGCACTGCACAGAGAATTGTAAATGCCTTTAGACAGCTGGAATTAAGAAAGAAAGTTGGCAGGGGAGCAGTGGAGATCTTTAGAGAACAGAAAACCCAGCTGGAATTCCAGTTAAGGGACAAAGAGCCTCACCTGAAGCCCCTGGGCTTTGACAAGCTTCCCTGCATTGTTTTTCACTTGTAAGCCTATTTATTTGCACTACATGGACTCCTCTGCCTTTCAGGACAGAAAACTTGTGTTCACATATACAGAAGGAAACCAGCAGGAAGAATACAATGGCAGTCCACATCTTCAGGGTTGGCCTTGCAGGGAGGTTTCTCTTCCCAGAAGCAATTCTTTCTTATACCAACTTCAGATCCACTGCAATATACCTATTAAAAAAGAAAAAAAAAGGAAGAAAATAAACAACTTGGATTCCTATCAGCATGAATTAAAAATAAAAATATACAAAAGGCAGGTAAGTATCATTACACACCACATACAAGCAAGGGCACAGAGGCAGGAAAAGTCCATTCCCAAATTCAGAGAGACTCTTCAGAAAAGTACTTTGTTCTTCTTCCCTCAGGTCCCAACAGAGAACAGCTTAAGTCAAAAGCCTCAAAGCCCACAAGCATAGAGCAGCACAGACATGATGCCTTCCAACTCATTCTGGGACCCTTAACATTGTTCCCAGGCTCAGCAGAAAGGCTTTCACCAGCTTGACCACACTGATAATATGGGGAACTATAGTCCTGGTCCTGCCTTTACCTCAAGTCAGTCAAAACCAAGCAACTAAGGTTGATTTCTGCTTTGATTTTCCTGCTCTATGCAAAAGGTTAAAGGAAACTTTGAAAACAAGGAAAAGCTACTGTTTCAGGTCTTCCAATACAGTACACAGACACATCAGCTGTTACTGAGGAAGATTCACACACACAGTAAGCCTTCATTTCCCCACATGAAACAAGGTATTTCCTACATTATCAATGCACACATAAATCTGTCCCAATGGAGGAGCCTTCACCCTTGAAGTCACTGAAGCAGCTCCCACTGACATTAGAGCAGATCATCAGCTTTTATGTATATTTACCCTCTTGTTTCTCAGGCTTTTCAAAGCTTTACGTGAGCTTCCCAACAGTTCAGCCTGAACCAGACCAACTGTAAGTCTCCTCCCTAAGTCATTTTTAAGGGCAACCCTCTTCCTCTGCACTGAAGCAAGCTTCAGTCCTCATCCTGAAGTTATAAAGAAAAATGTCACAGCCATCAAAGAGTGCTGAGATCAGCTTTTTGTCACGTGTATGTGATGAATGCAGTTGAAGATACAAAGGGAGTTCAAAACACACAACGAGCAGCATGTACGAATGGTATAAACACCATAGTGAAGAACATCTAAGAGTCATCAGTTACACAGGTAAGACCCTGATTTAGCCATCCATACAGGAAGTTTAGGCCTGAGCTCTCAGCTCTAGCCCCAGCTGTGGTTGTGAATTTAAGAATCTAAGAGCTTTTCCTTCTACAAGAAAGCCTCAGATAACATTTATTAGTTTTGACTCAGATTGCAATATTTTGATGCTTCAGACCATGAAATTTTTGTCTCCAATTTTTCCTTCTATATCTATATCCTAAAACCCCAAACAGGGCAAGATAGTTTTAGCCTCAAAACCACTTAGCCTGAAAAGGGGTGAAATATAAAGAGCTACCCCAAGCTTTGCAGAGGACACACAACAGACAGGTCCACACTGGATTATCAAAGAGCCAAAGATAGGGACAAAATTGGATACTAAAATGGAGTGCCTCAAATTCAGCTTCCCTAATCACCCTACAAGTTCTCTAAAAACTAAGAGTCTCCTTCCTGCCATTTAGTCTAGTAAAGAGTTATTTTACCTGTTGAAAATACAAGGAGCATTTCTAGATCTCCCAGAGATGCAGGACCCAAAATGACCAGGTTGTAGGGTACCTGCACTACTGACCTTTACTCATGTACTTCTCTGCAGCTTTGTCCCTAGAGCAAGTGTGCACAGCATCACTCTCATTCTGTGCAATCAGGTTTCTCAGTGCAGTCAAAAGTTCATGCCCACCTGGCAGCTGGAGATATTTCTAAGTCTGACCTGACAACAGAAGTCTTGGTGGGGAAAGGCAGCTCAGCAGCCCCAGCTAGACCTGTGTACTGCCATGCCTAGTGTTCAGCCAGCACCAGCTTCACCTGGGTCTTTCTCCCATGTCACACTAGGCATGCACAGCACAGACTGACTTTGCTCATTCCTTATCACTTGCTCTTCCAAGTGCACCTTAGCAGGAACTGAAAGAATGAGCACAAGACAGAAGATGATCTGTGCAAGGCACAACCACAGCCTCGGCAACACGCTGCACCAACATCGGCTGCTCAGGAAAGCAGCCCCATGTTTTCATCAGGGAATTGGCAATAAGAATTTGTGTTATTCAGCCAAGCTAGCTGCAGTAACTTTTCCACTGGTCCAAATTACAAGGTACTCCTACAAGTTTGCCTTAGCCTTTAGCACGCTCTTGCTGTCACTCTTAGCATATGCTGTAGATCAACCATTGAAAACTCCAGTTGACAAGACTGGGAGAAGGAGGAAATAAAGGCAGAAGGGGGAGAGCAAGACTTGAAATACTCTGACCACAAGAGATTTTCCTAGAACAGACAGATCCTTATTGCTGGCAGACAGTGAAGATTTCCTTTGAACTCCAAATCCTTCAACTTAAAGCAAGTGAATTGAGTTGCCTCATGTATAGGTACCTCACCTCAGAGCACTGTTTGTTAGTCTGCAGTCCCAACACATCATGCCAAAATAAATCAGTGCACAGTAAAGCTCAGAGGTCACAGGCAAGGATTCAGGAAGCAGTATTTGACCCACAGAAAAAAAAACCAACCCCAAAACCAAACAACATTAATGGTAAATTTTTCATTTTAAAGAACACAGCTCATGTTTGCTGTCCCTTTGAAAGGTAAAGGGTTTATAAGAAGTATTTTATAGCCTAAGAAGTGACCCTGAGAAGGAATTTGCTGTGCAATACTGCATGCATATATTGTTTTAAATAAAATAGTAAAGAATAACAGGATTGAACACAAACACTGAGCACTCTCTTATTACAGGGTTTTTTCCTACCTTTGCTAATAACTTTGTAGTTACATTAACTCCCTGCAAATAAAAAATATTTTCCATTGCATCTTGGAACAGCAGATATAACAGCATTATATCTACACATAAACACTATAATTATTACTATATTTAAATTCTCAGTCTTTTAGGACAACTAAAATCTTAATATTAATCTCAGCTGACCCAAGAACTACATAAGATCACGCTCAGTGCATAGAAGCTGCTGCATTAACATAGCTGTCTGTCCCCTGTGCAAAAAGATGTTTTGTATCCCCAAACACACTAATTCACTAGGAGTCCTTCCCATCACGACTGGCTTTGATTCCCCTTGACTGCAACAACTTCAGAGGAAAGCAAAATCCCAGTAAGTGACTCTCACCTCTTCCAAAGTGCCTGGCAGCCTTTCTGGATTCAGCCAGCACTGGTTTAGGGGGGACATGCCAAGCTCATATACAAGAGATTTGTCTCCCCTTTCCCTCTCACTAAACACAGTGTCCTCAGGGGTCAACTGATACTACTTCTCCTAAGTCACTCAATACAAAATTACGAGCTTAAACCACTTTTGAATGTTCTTTAGTCAATTATAATCAGCTAAATCCCTTTACAGACTGCAGAGTGAGCGTGTGAAGTAACAAACACAATGCACAGGCTGTAAGCATAGCAGACAAGCAACCAGCTTATTTCCAAGTCCAGAGAGGAGATAATCCTTAATGCAGTACAGATGATGCTTGGGATGCTGTATTAAATACCAGAACCTCCAGCCAGGGATGGGGTTTTTTTGGCTTCTTCTACCTTAGCCAATCCCATACATTCAGAACAAGAGTTACAATTACTTGCAGATCACTTCTTCCAATTTAACAACAGCCTTTTCTAATTCCAAGCAATAAGCTGTATTTCTGCCTTTCCATCACACTTCTACCCAGTCCCACATGGCTCCACTTGTACTCAGAGGCCCCACTGAGCACTGTACTGGTTTTGTTGGCCAGGGGCTTTTTTTGGCAGTGGGAGAAGCTACAAGGGTGGCTTCTGGGAGAAGCTTCTAGAAGCTTCCCCATGTCCAGCAGAGCCAATGCCAGCAGCTCCAGGACAGACTCATCACTGTAGCAAGACTGAGCCAATCAGTGATGGTAGTGACACCTCTGGGATAACATATTTAAGAAGGAAAAAAAAGTTATTATGCAGAAGTAATTGCAGCCAGAGAAGAGAGGAGTGAGAATATGTGAAAGGAACAACTCTGCAGACACCAAGGTCAGTGCAGAAGGAGGGGGAGGAGATACACCAGGTGCCAAAGCTGCAGATCCCCTGTGCCCTGTGGTGAAGCCCATGGTGAACCAGCTGTGCCCCTGCAGCCCATGGAGGGTAACAGGGTGCACAGATCCACCTGCAGCCCATGGAAGAGACCCATGCCAGAGCAGGTCAAAAGGAGGCTGTGGCCCCATGGGAAGCCTGTGCTGGAACAGCTCCTGGCAGGGCCCTGTGGACCCACAGAGGGAAGAGACCCACACTGGAGCAGAGATCCTGATAGGCTTGTGATCCTGTGTGGGATCTGTGCTGGAGCTGTCCATGAGGGACTGGACTGCACTTGTGGAGAGTGACCCATTCTGCAGCAGTTCATGGAGAACTGTAGCCTGTGAGGAGGACTCAGGTTGGAGAAGTTCATAGAGAGCTGTCTCCTGTGGGAGGGACCTCATGCTGGAGCAGGGGAAGGACCCCTCTCCCTGAGAGCAGTGGCAGAAACCACATGTCATAAACTGACTGTAACCCCCACTCCTCATCTCCCTGTGCTGCTCAGTGGAGAGGAGGAAGAGTTGGGAAGGAGGGAGGAGTGAGGGAACATGTTTTAAGGTCTGTTCTATTTCCTCATTATCATGCCTGATCCTGTTAGTAATAAAATGACTTCATTTCCCCAAGCTGAGTCTGTTTTGCCCATGATGGTATCTGGTAAGTGATCTCTCCCTGTCCTTATCTCAACTCATGAACCTTTTGGTTTCTCTCCCCTGTTCCTTTGTGGAGGGGAGTGAGTGAGAGAGCAGCTTTGGTGGGTGCCCCCTTTGTGGAGGGGAGTGAGAGAGCAGCTTTGGTGGGTGCCTGCCATGCAGCCAGGGTCAACCCACCACAAGCACCCACCCCACACAACTACATCCCAGAACAGCACTAACTTCTTCCAAATTGTGATGATCCCCAGAAGAAACCACCCTGTGTCTGGATAACACGAAGAAAGAGGTGAATGCTACCATTCCCATCAGAAGCAGCTATGAGAAATTGAGGCAAAATTCATTCTTTGAGCACCACCTTCTCCATCTGTAGAGTATTGCCAAGGAAATAAAAATTCAAACCACAAAAGACAGCAACAAATAAAATGTGGGAAAAGACTACACTCTGAAAAATGCAAAGTTCACTTTTATCATCTGTGGCTATAACTCAGCAG
>NW_008669760.1:20500-31718 GCF_000695815.1 Acanthisitta chloris
AGAATAACTTTGAGTCAACAACCAAATGACTGATGACTTTGCAATGTACGCACATATCCAGAGGGCACTGCCTGCTGGGTTGCAGAAGAGCTCCTCCCTCCTTGCTGATCTCACAGTGCTTGAGCCAAGGAATTTGTACAAATAAATTCAAAGTATTATTCCAAAGGACAATGACTGGGGTGATGTTGCAAGAGAAGAAAGAAGCCTTTGGCATATAAACTCTTTGTCTCCATGCCCTCCCAGCCAGCCTCAGTTGTTCCTGGTTAAGCAGCTGCAAGGTGCATGCAGTGACTACACCAGGGTGAAAAGAGATGTAGAATTAGACCAAAAAAACATGGAAAGAGGGAGTGTGGGTGTTTGAGATCACAGGTACAAAGTATGCAAAGCAAATCATTTAGGGCAACACATGCTCCTTTGAGCTGTCATCAACAGACACTGCCTCAAAATTCAGACCTAAAAGTGAGCATGGACTAGGTATGAAATAAGGTCAAAGAGCTGTGAAGAAATGTTCTATCTTCAGTAATACAACAAAGCAGGGAAAACAAAAGTGGAATACCTTTGGCAGACAACAATGCTACTCTCCCATCCAACTGAGAAAACATAAGGCCTGTTTCCCACTTGCTTCCACAGCTAAACACTTGACGTGTTGTCAGCCCTCTAAATGAGTGCTATATTCCTCTCTTTAGAAAAACAAAATTCAGTCAGATTTTACTAAGGGAGGACAAGCACATCTCCCTTTTTAAAGTCAAGGCTAACATAGAGGAGACAGGGAATCTGTGCTGCAATCTTGAGAAGCGTTTCGCTCCCCAAGCTTTTCTCCAAGATTGAAATTGCAGATGTAGATAGGTCTGGAGACAGAAGGGGCAGCACCAAGGCACGTGAGGCTGACCCAGTGTCAGTGGGTCATGACCAGATGAAGTTATATGAATCTCTGAGCAGCAGCTTTAAAGCCATTAAGTTCCTTTTACTCCCTGAGAAAGTTACCGACACTCTACAGAGCTGTTTCTACAACATGCCATGTGCTATCTACAATGAAGGATGAACACAATGGAGTTGTGTTCACAATGGAGATTGTGAAGCAGAAAAGTATTACAGATTACAGAGAAGGAAATGCATTACTAGGTCCCTGGTCTGGGCACAGACCTTTGACTTCCCAAGACTTGCACACAGTGTAAAGCATTCCCACTTCCATAGAAAAACTAGGATATGATGGTCAAAGGTCCATTTGTTGCCCCAGTACAGGCTCTCCATGCCCCCACCATTTCCAGTATTAACAAAATGCTCCCGTGGAAAGATGTGGAGGTGAAATGTGTACAGTTCCACACATTCAGAGGGAGTTTTGAAAGAATAAGTGCCTAAAAATCCTGAGTTTTATCTCGTGGATACATCAGTCAGGCTAGAATGGTGACCAGCCAGCTGGATCTGAAAACCATCTGGGGCTGACACGAGGGTAGCAGAGCATTACAGGCTGATCTGCTGCAACAGTAGACCTTGCACACGTGGCTGTTGCTTTACCTACTGACCTCTATCTCAACCCAGAAGTTTTCTCACTCTTACTCTTCTGATGATCTCCTCCATCCCATGAGGTGGGACCAAGCATGTGGCTCTGTGGGGCTAAGTTGCCACCTGGGGGTAAACCACACCAGGCACATTTAGCTGCAATGGGTTTTATGGATGCTTTTTTTTTCCTGTTAGTTTTGTTTCAAGTATTACCAGCTTTACTCATCTCCAACTTTCTGTACCTCAGTTCCCCACCTGTATTCCTCTCTCAGGGCATAAAGCAAACAGCTTATTTATTAGTTACCCCACTAATAAGGACAGTCCACACTGTCACCATTGAGGTTTCACAGCCACCACACTTCACCTCTGAGGAGATGTTAAAGCCTAAAAACCCCAAAATGGCATCACCCATCCATCGTCCTTTCTCACCCACATTAGTGCCACGTGCTGCAGTTCTGATGCTGAGAAGCAGTACTCAGCAGGACTCTTCTCCTGTGAAAAATAACCAGATTTATGAAAATGTGCCTTGTTTTGAAATATCTGAAACAATCTAGTTTTAATATAAAGAAAACTGAACTGCCAAAGGCTAAGTGCATAAAGCTGTGACTGAACAATAAATCTGTCAACAAAAACATCTCCAAGCAATAAAAATGTGTACTATGGCTCAACTGCAACCTTCCCTAGCCTGATCCACACCTGAAGCAGACAGCAAGCTTCCAGACATGCTGTTGTCTCATGGGAACAGGAGATCATATGCAGAGCATTTCATACCATGTGTTTCAAATTAAACAGCTTTCAACAAGACCCTCACAGGAACCATCCCAGTGGGCCCCCACGTGAACTCTGCAGCCAAAGCTGTTCCATGGGGTTACCTGAACATCATGGACATCTACAGGCAGCCAGCAGAGCATCTCACCAAGAGACTGCAACTACCACAAACATCAGTTTAACTTGTACCAAAGTGAAAAAATGTTCTGTATTTTACTGGGCAGATGGGTCCCAATACAGATATTTTCTGAAGCACTCTCAGATGTCTCTGTGTTTATCTCAGTCATCAGTTTTTGCTCAGCAATACAGCAACAGAAGATGGAAAAAAAAAAAACAAGGCTGAAACCTCTCTTTCAAATTTTAACACCCAAACTCAAAAACAAAAGCAAGAGCTTATTCTTACTTCTCCAAAAGTTGTGATCTAAAAGCAGCAGCACAGACTGAACATATTAGAGATTTCTGGCTACTGATCAGAGCCAAAGATGCTCTGATCCTGTAATGAGGAGAACAGTGAAGTAGAAAAGCCAAACTAGCAACAAGACAAAATACCAGCCCACCCTGATTCAAAGATGAGCTCACCAGACACTAATTATTTAGGCCAAGAGATGGCCTGGGAGAGGTTGTCCAAGCCTAGACAACAAAAACAAGGATAAGGACAAACATGTGAAAGCCACACTGCAAGCAGTAACTCTTACTGCTTACTTCTGAATTGTGTCTTGAAGACTTTAGCTCCAATGTGACCCAGTACAAACCTGTCTGATATCATCAGATTGCAGCAGCACAGCATTACAGTTCAGGAGACAACAGGTGGAACAGACTGTGACTGAAAGAAATCAGATACAAAATGCCAGATACATGCCAGAAATGAAATAAATCACACTTGAATTAACATGCCTGTTCTGCCTATCAACCCCCACCTTTTGTTTCAAACTGTTCACTACTGGTGTCTCTGCAAGCCTGGAAGGAGAAAAGGCTATAAATGCAGCAGTGAGAAGCCAGGTGGCCAGCACTGAGGCCCAACACTTCTTCAGCCTCATCCTTTCAAGCAAGTTTAGAACTAGACATCAGACAAGTCCAATTTGCAGGTTGGAGAGGCCCATTAGCTGGTTGTAGGGGCCTGAAATAAATCTGTATATGTGTTTTATTTACAAATTCTCTCCTTCATCCAGACATCTTTTATGCAGATGAATTGCCATATGAAATCCAGTGTTACAGCTCTATGTTCACTGTATCTTCCTCAGAAGCAAATGTAAATGCGAATGCTTGAGTCACATATGTATCACAATTTTTGAGCATGCATTTTAACTCCAGAAGGAACTTCTGCAGGTATAATCTTACTGATTTCAACATGGTTCTGCAAACAAATTTGTCCCAAGACATAGAATAACACAAGAGCTCATTCAGTAGAAGGGTTTGCAGTTTTCTGTCAACTCCCACAGGACAGCATGCCTAATCCACAGTTTGTTTTACATCTGTTTCCACTCTCAGAGGGGTCAAAGACCAAGTGGGGAACATACCACCCACAAAGACCTGTCTACTCATATTGCCGAAACCTGCCAAGGGTCAAGGGGGGAGGGGGGAAGGAAAGGGGAGGGGAAGGCAATCAAAACCCACAAAACCCCCCACTTCACCCACATTTTCTGTGGAAATTCTTTCATTCAGCTGTTCCTTATGAAGACAGGTCACCAGCACTGGAAATCCACTCCTGCCACAGCTGATAATTCACTGAATATATTGCATTGCATCAACGCATATCCAGCTTCTATGCACTGCAAGACTTGCAAAGCCTAGAAATCCTTGCTCCCTTTGCAATGGACAGAAAAGCAACAAACAGCAATCTATGAACACAGAGGATTCAGTCAAAAGCTATTTGCTAAACAGCAAACAAACACAACTTCCTGCTCTTGCTTCTCAAGTCAGCTGGGAACAAAATTCATTTGCATAACAGCTCAGGCCACATGCTTCTCAAACTCAAGCAGCAAGTATCCATGAAGAACATTATCAGCTGTTTCCACATTAGCGTATCTGTCTTAGGTAGTAATTCTTCAAACACACAGAGCACAGGTTTAACTTTACACCTGAGATTAAGTCTAGCAGTACTAGTGGAACCTGTGACCTGCATAAAACTGAGTCATGTAACCATTGGCAGGCTCATGACACTGCGTTCCCTTGTTGGCCTCACTGGCCAAAACATGCCCACTAGAGTCAGATATAGCCCAGATGTTGTCAGAGCTGCATTTCAGCCACAGCACGTGCCTACTCCAGCCACCTCAGAGATGGTCGCTGCAGCCAGAAAACATGCATTCTGCCATTTCTATGATCCAAATATAAACACTGCTGGCAATCCCTCACAGAAACACCATCATAGCTGAAGACATGATTCATGTCTCAGCAATGCATGCTCGCAGCCCAGAGAGCCAGCTGTGTCTGCAGCAAAAGGAATGTGGTCAGCAGGTCAAGGGAGGTGATTCTGCCCCTCTACTCTGCTGGTGTGAGACCCTACCTGTCCAGCACCTCTCCTATGAAGACAGGCTGATGGAGCTGGGGTTGTTGAGCCTGGAGAAGAGAAGGCTCTGGAGAGACCTCATTGTGGTTTTTCAGTACTTAAATGGGGCTTATAAAAGAGAGGGAGAGAGATTTTTTAACAGAGGCAGATAGTGATAGGACAAGGAGAGATTTAGATTAGATGTTAGAAAGTTCTTTACTGTGAGATTCATGAGGCACTGGCACAGGTTGCTTAGAGTTGTGGATGCCCTGTCCCTGGAAGTATTCAAGGCCAGGCTGGACAGGGCTCTGAGCAGCCTGATCTAATGAATGGCATCCCTGCCCATTGCAGGGGTTTAGAACTAGATGAATTTTAATGTCCCTTCCAAACCTAACCATTCCATAATTCTGTGATCTAGAGAGTAAATGTTCTTTGCTTGGGCATGGAGAATTTCAAGATACCACTTCGCACCCACCAGAAACTCCCATTCTTAACTCCCTTAAATAAGCCAATCTCCTGCTCATCTTATGGCAAAAGAAGAAAATAGAGAGCTGCTTTTCCACCATGTTCTCTTTTTTGAATCAGATCCAGGAATTTAAGTCTAGATGCTCTGCCAGCAAGATGACATGCTGATGATGTAAAGTCTCATCAAAAGGATTGAGGATATAAAGGAGATTTGCTGACACAAACACTCCAGCCCAAGTAATATGGGTCAGTCCATAAGGACAACAGAGCATCAGTTTGAAAGAGCAGAGCAAAGGTAAAGTAGACCAACCCATCCTTATCTCACAGGCTAGGAAAAGAGGCGTAAGAAGACTGAGTCATTTGTGTAAAGCTATAGGAGGAACTGGTCAGAGCTGGAGATGAAAATCAAGTCTCTTGAAATCCAGCTTAGTACATGACTACAAGACAGTCTGCTTTTCCTAAGAAAGCATATACTTAGTAAAGTGTGTCATTAAGAGCATCTCAGGAACATCCAGAAATACCTGCTGTGGGGTTTGTCTTTGCTGAAGGAGAGGAGGAACAAGAGTTTCCTATAATATAAATCACACGCAAATCAAAAATAATGGATACTGATATTTGGGGCATGAAGCACATTGAGAAATGAGGAAGTGAAGAGATAACACAAATGCATGAAGTAGCCTCCTCTCCAATGAATGGTTTGCTTGATCTTAGACAGATCCCAAATATTTCCCTTCAACGAGTCTGCATTCCTAACACTTCTACCTTTATTCCCAGTTCATGAACAGGGATTAATTTTGCCCTCACTCACCTGCACAAAAAACTGCTGACTTGAGTTTCTCTCTACTAACAGACTTGTTTTACAGCAGTTTCAAATCTATCCAGAGGGAGTAAAAGGAAAAAAAAATATTTTGAGTGTAGAAACTTACCATGCAAACACTTGTAACTGTTTTCTTGCTGTCAGGAATTATTGCGCCTTTAGGGGAAGCAAAAGCCAATAAAAGCCTGGATACAGTAGGACTACAGCTGAAAGCATAGGAAAAAAACTAACAGACTTGTTTTACAGCAGTTTCAAATCTATCCAGAGGGAGTAAAAGGAAAAAAAAATATTTTGAGTGTAGAAACTTACCATGCAAACACTTGTAACTGTTTTCTTGCTGTCAGGAATTATTGCGCCTTTAGGGGAAGCAAAAGCCAATAAAAGCCTGGATACAGTAGGACTACAGCTGAAAGCATAGGAAAAAAATGTGTAAAATATTATTGTATGCCACCAGAGAGACATTTCTCTGAGTCTGTCAAAGCGTTTTCACAAAGAGGTGGAAGAGTGGAAAGGTTTATCCTGCTTTTTAATACAGAGAAGCCAAACAACAAAAAAATAGAGAGAAGGCAACTCAGCAAAAGAGCATGCTTAATCCTATTAAAATTAATGAGATTTCATCCTAGTCTCCACACACAAGTTCTACTAGGAGTTTCACTTAAGTGGATTTAAAACCAGATTTAGTTAAAGTGCTGCAAAGTCTCCTCAAGCCAAATGAATATAAATCCAACATAAACATAGATACAAAATTCAATGCAAATTTTATCAAGTCACTCCTCTCCCTTTTTCTTTCAGAAAACACATCTGAAACCAGGACACATCTGAAGTCTATGCTCCAGTGCTTTGCTGAACAATTGCATAAGCAGTTCTCCAGACCTGGCACCAAGTCAGATGGAGCCCAGGGAAGGCAAACCCAATGTTGTCCTGGAAAGTCATCATTAGCAGAAGCAGTGGTGGCTGTGAAGAGAACTTGCTGAATGTCTCAATAAACTCATACAGAGGCCCTTGGACACAGACAACCACTCCTTCCCTCTCTATGTATTGAGAGAATGACAGAAGCAGCTGTGGGGACTTGGACACTCCCACAGCCACATCTGCAGAGCAAATTTAGTTGTCCTTTGGGGGCACAGCTCAACTGAAACTCCCCAAGCATAGGTGACAGCAGCTGTGGTGATGTACAGGGATAATCCAGGCACACAACTGCAATCTGCACCAACTGCACAGACCAAACTTCATGCTCAAATGGAGGACCAGCTGGTTCCTCAAGCAGGTGCAAGATGTACAATTGCACTGTGTGTCCTGCCACATGCATTGGTGGACAGTCCAGCTGGCTGCAAATAAATGAGTATCCATATCCCTGGCTCTCTGACCTCTGTTCCTTTCCTTACACCACACATCATCCTACAAGAAAAAAAACCAAACAAAGCAGTGTCCAGTGTGCTTTCCAAATGCTGACATGTTATTGTGGGAGATGGTAGGAAAGAATGTGATGGAAAATCCAGGCTCACACACTGTCATAATGGAGATCTCAAGTTCTGCAAAGTGCATTCAAAGATTGGTTTTCCCACCACGGTAGCCACTGAGGGCAGTGTTTCCATCCCATCCTGTCTGACTGCACCACACAGCACCAACCTGGTGTCAGTGCAGTAGCACATCCATCTCTCAGCACTGAAACCCAAGATCTGATCTTTGAGGCCATGCCCAGAACAGCAAAGAAAAATAAAGCCAGCAAAGGCAATGGATGACTGTCAGAAGTTTTGGCACCTATTCTGATCAACATTTAAAATTGTCCTGAGGAAACCTCAATCCAGTGAAATCACAGGAACAGCAAAGCAGAACCCTCAGCTAAATGCAGGCTTCTTACCTAAAGAACCAAATCAATGAGCAAGCCAGACAGAAAGTGCTACTCTACACAACAGTGAGGCAATCATGTGGTTCCACAGAGCATTCAAACCCACTTCCACAGTACTTGTCACTTGCTTTTGTTGGATAAGTTGTTCACAGGAACATACAGACATTCCTTCAAGAAGGGGATCCCCATACCGTGCTGGAGATAAGCTGTCCCTTCCCAAGTGAATTGCTGTACCACAAGCACCCTGGGCACCTTACCTGCATGGTGACTGTCTTGGATTGCCAGCAGTCAAAAGCTGGAAGAGCTATGATCAACATTTCAGAAGTGCACAACCAGGTCCTACCTGCACTAATTTTCAGTATCGTTACTGTCCCTGCAGTGCCAGCAGCATCCTTAGACCCCAGCTGTCAATTCACAAGCCCAGCTGACTCCACCAAATCTAAGCTGTAGAAAGGGAACCACAATAGACTGGAGGAATGAACGTGCTGAATGTTTGCTACCATCAAGCAAGAAAGGGTTCAATCGCAGTTTACCTTACAGGACTTCTTGGCTTCCTAGTCAACAAAGTCAACAGCTGGGAAGGGAAGCAACCTTGCTGAGCCAGAGCACACAGTGTCAGATGGCATCCAGCAACAGCACACCCAGTAGGGATATTGCCCTCCCAGTCCTTTTAAGGGCAGGAGGGAAAAAGAAGCCACAAAGATCATCTAGTCTGGTTCCTGGCGCAGCATAAGCCATGGAGTTTCATCCAACAATTACAGTGTTGGGTGGGGGGTGGGAAGGGTATCTCATCTACTGCACAAATGAACTTTGCACCAGCTGTGTACATATGGATGAACAACTCCTTCAGAAAGGCATCCCATCCCAGTTTAAACACTTAGAAGGGCAAATGACCAGCTGGTGTGGATTGTCATAGCTCCAGGAGGGAGTTGTAGCAATGCACAACAGCTGAGGACCTACATGCCAGTTCTGGGGAATTGACTGCTTTTCCTTCTGCCTTTCCTAGTGCCCTGGTATTAGAAGCACAAAGCACAATTAAACACAAAGCAACAATTAAAGGGCAAGGATAAACCTAAGAGATACATTAGCAGTGTCTGAATGGGCTTGTATGCGGGGTCCAGAGACAAGAACAGAACCAGGTCAGGGCAGATGGATTTGAGCATGACTGTTCAGCACGTGCATGCAGGGGATGTAGAACTCCATATGGAGACAAGGTCTGCAAGAAAATGCATGACTCCCAGCCATCCTTGCCAATGCTCTGAGCCACAAGCCCAGCATCATTCAGAACATGCACAGAAGCCAGGATGAAACAGCCACCACAATAGATCTGCTTTGTGGGTACACAGCAGAGCAACACATTCTTTCCTACTTTATCTACGTTCCCCCATGATTTTTCACAGCAAATACACTGGCATAAACTCTTGCTGGTCTTGCTTAATGGTGCTTTCAGATTATAAACTGTGTTCAAGCATGGATGGTGATACATAGAGCACATGCTCAGTTAACACTATGTGTCAGAGCATGGGGAGACATCAGCAGAACTGTACACCAAAAGCTTCATAGAAGCTTTTATCCATGGCTTTAAAAAGAAAAAAGAGGCAAGAAACTCTACCCAAACAAATCAGTTCTTCACAGTTCCTTCAAGCAAAGTTTTGGACATTTCCAACATGCTTTAAACATCTCCATTCCTTAATGTCCCTGCAACATTTTCCCTTGAAAATTTAGTAACATACAACTGAAACAGTCTGCTAGTAACTTTAAAAGTACTTACATTACCTAACCCTGTAATCCAGGGTATGCATCCAGACATTTTAAATACATTATCAGGCCTTCAGCATGGATATTTTTCCATCTTTTGAAAAAAACCTTGAAATTTTGCTTGCAAATCACTCCCATTGCCTTCAAAAATCTGTGCCAGGAGACTTCCCTTAGAAGGCAGAGACTTCAGGTTGTATCAATGTTCCAATTAGGATTTCAATAGTAAATTGCCGGATGCAAAGCCTCTTTTCTGGCAGATGGGTTTATAAATCCAGCAGGGAACTTGCCATGAAAACAAAAAATAAAGATGCCTGCACCAACATGCTAAGAGCATGTAGCCTGGAATTTCCCCCAGAAATGTACTAAAACAATACAAGTGTGCATACATGCATTATAAACTAGAACCAAGCAGCAAACATGCACAGCATGTTGCTATTCTACTGCAGACATGAAAGCTAATAAAACTGGAGAGAGTCCTCCTAAACTATCCATTACCACACAATGGACTGCATTAACACATAGAGTAGTGGGTGATTATGGTAGATAGGCAAGATCAAAACAAAAACACATGTACTTGTGAGAGAGAAATACTGCATCAACATGCATGTTATAGCCTACTTTTCAAAACTACTTTTCAGTCACAAACCTTCTGAGGTCCAAAGGGCACCAGAAGCTCACTATCAGTGAGTTTAACTCACTCATCAAGGCTGCATTGCAACTTAGCTTAGAGAGGGGAGGATTAGTCTTTCTATGGGCTTGTTCCTCCAGCAAGCAGTCAGCTAACTCACTTGATCAGGAAACAGAAGTGGTGTTGCATGACCAAGCCTGGCAAGGAGTCAGTCAGCTGACGTGTAGGACATCAAGGCACTTCACTTGACAGGATCCTGTGACAGGTATTTTCTTTGCCAATCCTAGAAAACAAAGTCTGGGACACAGAAGGGAAAGTTAAAGGATTTGCTGAATTCACCAGAAGAAGACTCACTGCAATAGGACATCCCCACAGGATGATGCATTTGGAAGCCTGGTCAAAGAACAGTATTTATTCTTCCTACCATGTACTGGATTCCAGCTGACACCTTGCTGACATTTCCCAGGGTACAGTTAAACCTTCTCAAAACCTTTATTTAAGGTGGGATAAGGCATAGAAGATTCCAGTGTGATACCACACAAAGCAGGATGTTACAAGGGCAACCTCAACCGTAGACACTCAACATTATTTACTCAGGCACACGATATATTTACATATCAGTGCACGAACAGAGGTGACCTCCTACAGACACTGTATTTTTGAGGTGTTCACAGGGCCTAAAAATGTTCCGCTCAGGCAGCGAGTTCCTTGCTGAGTCAATCCGCTCGAAACTCAGTTTCCCCCAGAACCAAAACCACCCACGAGCAGACGCAGCGGAGCAAAGCCATCACTCGCACCGCTGTCCCGGCGCGGCTCGCAACTCACAGCCAAACAGATTTACGCTCCTGGAACAAATTCACTTGCAACTTCTGAGGCAGTTTGTGGGAACGGCAGCCGAGCTCCTGCTGCCCTCAGGCCGCGGTTATTCGTGGCTGAACCGACCCCGCG
>NW_008669761.1:0-2849 GCF_000695815.1 Acanthisitta chloris
GCTTCCCTGCGCGGAACTTTCCCAACAATAAACCTATTTAGCCTCAAGCACCATGCAGCAAACCTTCAACCCTTGACAGATTTCTAGTGCTAAACAAACAAGCTCAAGTGAATAAACCAAGTACCTGGTTTCATACCGTGAGACGTGTAATATAGCAGCTTGACACTGACACCGTGAGACCTACTATGCTCAGCAGATCAGCTTGGCAGAGCTCGGGACAAGCCCGGCGGTATTCCCAGGTTTGGGAAGCAAAGGGAAGGACTGGACCGGCAGACGTGGTGTGTGCTGCCCTCTACGGGGACCTGCAAGCAGTGCCGTGTGTGGCAGCCGAGAGTCACAGGGGACCTGTTCTAACAAACGCGTGCACAAACCGCTGCTACACTTTCACATCATCACCCTTCAGCAAAACAGCACATGAATGGAGCCAGGTCATCACTCCAGAGTCCAAAATGACAGAGAAATTCCAAATACATATTTTCCTGTGGACATAATGACTGCCCTCTTGTCATAATCAGTTCAATGAAGTAAACTACATTTTCCTTATATTCTCTTTTTTTTAACCATAAAGTTTTGAATTAATGGCAAGAAACTGTTCTTTACCAATCTCTAATGAATTACCTAGAATATTATGCAGGAGAAAAATGCAACAGATACTCTGCAACCAAACACGGTAAAATAAGCTCTTAGGTCCATTTATTCCTTTCTTCTTTGCTCCATTCCTCTTATTATAATAAAACTCACCAGGATATCTGAGTAAACTTAGGAAAATAACTATCTTGATTATAAGTAGTTACTAATAAAGATTGTAACTGCAAATACACAGGGACAATATACAGACTAACAAGGAATCAAAGATGAACAAAATGCTGTTTAGTGGCACATTCTGTAGTTCAGTCACAAGGATTTACAGGATTTTTTTCTGTTTTCCTATTTCATACTATGGATCTTGAAATATGTTGTGTCCTGAAAATGCCATGTCAGAGCTTCATAACAAATGGAAAATATCCAAAATCTAGTGAAAAGATAAAAGGAAGTACACTGTGGGTTTTGAATATGAAAATGCATCTACCCCCACTGATCTCCAACTCTAGGCATAGAAGAATCCTCACTTAAGCAGCACAAACTGTGCAACTGAGGTTGTAAACAAAATAAGCTGCCACATAGGAACTTTAAACCAGCATAACCTTACCTGCTGCCCACCACTTACTCAAGCTTCTGTGCAGAGCTGTGTTGAAAATGTTAGTAAATGAAATTTGTATGTCTTTCCATGTGACTTTGTAGTCCAAAGTACTTTTCACATTTTGAGGTCCAGGACAACCTCAGAACAATACATTTGAGACATCAGATCTAAGTACGTTTATGCAGTGATATCTCTATGTTTTCTGAGGAAAGGTAGCAGGAAAGTTTGTGTCTTTCTAAAATGAGAATCAGTAATTACATTGTGCTTGCTGTGGCATTATTTCTAGACAAAAGAAAGTTTCCATGAAACTACTAAGAAAAATTCTGTCTAGAAAGTGATAGTGAGCATGTTGCAGTAGTTGCCTCTCCCACATTCTAATCTACAGTAAAAAACCCACACACACCATCTATATTAATACATTTTCAAGATATCAGAAGACATTTTCGAAAGTACTAACAAAAATACTTTCATTAAAAGTTACTGCCCACACAACTAATTTTCACTTTCAAGACTCAAACTTCTCAACAAGAAACATGAAACCACAGCACAGTGTTAGGAAAGGTTTGCTCAGACACAGTCAGAACTGCTTATGTGATATAACATTAACTCTCAGACACTGTACCTGAACAAGTTCCACTCCTGAGGCTTCTTCAGCTGCTTCGTTACCACTGATGTATCTGATGGCACTAATTATTCCCTGAGCAGCAATGTGCTTGTGCTCTCTGTCCTGGTGCCTCAAACACTTCCAGGGATGGTGACTCCACCACCTCCCTGGGCAATCTATTGCAGTGCCTGAACACCCTAACAGGGAAAAATTATTTCCTGACATCTAATGTGAATCTCCCCGGTCTCAGCTCAAGGCAATTCTCCCCTAGTCCTCTCCCTGCAGCCATGGCAGGAGAAACATCCCCCACCTCTACTGTTGCTATTTCATCAACATATGAAAATAATTCAGTGAGGGCTGACATTCTGCTACATCTAAGCAACAGAACAGAAAACAATGCAATTTTAAGGTATGTCAGCTAACTTTGTATTTTTCTTTTGCAATTTGGAGAATTCAGCACAACTTTATAGTTAATTACAGAAATACACAAATTACCTTTTAATTATATAGTGAAACAGCTTTCCACAATCCAACACAGACTTTCTCCTCCTTTAGCTGAGGTTCTAGCACTAATAGCATAGAGTGGACACAGATAGTGAGGAGAGTAGCAGACTGAGACAAGCAGAGAACAAAGTAAACATGCCTTAACTTTTTGCTTCACCTTTAAGAAATGGGGAGAAAACATCCTTCCCACCATCCACTCACAAGAGAAAAACTGAACACTTCTCAGCATGCAAAAGAAAACAGAATTCCTCACAGTCAAGAAAAACCTCGTGATTTTCCTATGGATTTGTGCCACAAATCCCTGCAAACTCCTGCACCACTTGCAGAGATGTGACCTTAAAGCCAGGTGCCATGTTTTAATGAACCTGCAAAGCCAGGCAACCATTTCCCCTGGAAAATGAAGATCTACCTAGAGGACTAGGCAACAACAAACACAGGGGCTCAAAAGAGCCTAATTTATCCCACAGAAAAAACTTTTGCCAATTAGCTTCCAATAAAAGTTTTTCAAGAAAACAGGCATGCCTAAACACTACGCAGAATAAACAAATTCAGAAACATATG
>NW_008669762.1:0-606 GCF_000695815.1 Acanthisitta chloris
TAACCTGCTACAGACACATAGGCATCTCTCATCTAACAACTAGAAACTAAAGAGTTTTAAGGGTTTTAGACAAACAGGTGTGTTCTGCTTGGTTTTTTCCTCCAGGGGCTTAGATGGAAGAGGAGAAACAAAGACAGTCAGCCTAACTGCAGCAGCAACAATGCATGGTCTCTTTTTCTGAATTGCTCAAATAAGAATCATACTACGGTAGCACAACATTAGCTTTTCACTAGTGCTCATTTGCAAGCACCACACTTTGCATCCACTTGCATCTGCACAAAAATTTTCCTTGTAGCAGCTCAACAGTCTCCCCACTTGAGCTGCTGCAACTCCCATGCACATCTTCTTTGTAGAATAATTATCCCTCAAAGACACTGGCAAACAGCTCAGGAAAAACAGAATTAAAATCTTCTACCAGATTTGTTCAGGCTAAAATGTGGTTCCTTGTAAAATGATTTCTTATTATCTCTCCTGCCTCACTGTTTGAGGATAGATCATTTCCTCTAGGGAGTAACAGGGAAGGCATCCTCAAGCCTTGTGGCTTTGTGAGTAAAATGCCATATTACTGATGTCATCCACCACATTTTGGAGCATCAGGAAGCTTCA